>NC_056732.1:22459603-22567103 GCF_019279795.1 Protopterus annectens | reverse complement strand
GATGACATTGTGATCTGTAGTGAGAGTAGGAAACAGGTGGAGGAGACTCTGGAGAGATGGAGATATGCTCTAGAGAGAAGAGGAATGAAGGTCAGCAGGACTAAGACAGAATATATGTGTGTGAATAAGAGGGAGGATAGAGGAATGGTGAGGATGCAGGGAGCAGAGGTGGCGAAGGTGGATGAGTTTAAGTACTTGGGATCAACAGTTCAGAGTAATGGTGAGTGTGGAAGAGAGGTGAAGAAGAGAGTACAGGCAGGATGGAGTGGGTGGAGAAGAGTGTCAGGAGTGATTTGTGACAGACGAGTACCAGTAAGAGTGAAAGGGAAGGTCTACAAGAGGGTAGTGAGACCAGCTATGTTATATGGGTGGGAGATAGTGGGATTGACAAAAAGGCAGGAGTCAAGCTTGATGTTGCAGAGTTGAAGATGTTAAGATTTGCACTGGGTGTGACGAGGATGGACAGGATTAGGAATATTAGAGGGTCAGCCCAGGTTGGAAGGTTTGGAGACAAAGCCAGAGAGGCAAGATTACACTGGTTTGGACACATGCTGAGGAGGGATGCAGAGTATATTGGGAAAAAGATGCCAAGGATGAAGCTGCCAGGTAACAGGAAAAGAGGGATGCCTAAGATAAGGTTTATGGAAGTGGTGAGAGAGGACATGCAGGTGGTTGGTGTGACAGAGCAAAATGCAGAGGACAGGAAGAAATGGAAACAGCTGATCTGCTGTGGTGACCCCTAACGGGAGCAGCTGAAAGAAGAAGAAGATGCAGGGGGGCAAGCCCCCCTCACCCTCCGCACCCCCTGCACTTAAATATACCAACTCTGAGATCGCACTACAGTGGATTGAATGGCAAAATTTCCATTCCGCTCTGCACGGCACTATTTTGCCGTTCACTCCACTGTGGTGCGATCTTGGAGTTGATATATTTAAGTTGCAGGGGGTGTGGGGGGTGCAGGGGGCTTTCACCCTTGCATATGCTTTAAAACTTTTTTTTTTCATTTCGATATTATGGAATCTCAAGATTCTGGTCTTCGGGCTTCAGAGTCTTGAGATTCTGTAATTCAAGATTTCGTAGTGAATCCGGGAATACACATGTAATTGCAAATATAGCAGGTACTACAGGTGTGTAACAGCACAGAGCAAAAGACACCAGTGTGAAAGTGCATACCCACAAGCAATCTCAACACAGTCACAGTCACATAATGGTAAGCCTAAGTAATAGTACAGTCTATGGCTTGTGTGAACAAAAGTCATCATCATGTTTGCCACTGACACACTAATCCTACATACACTGGCCCAATTCACAGTGTAGTCTGATGCCTGACTGTGGTATGGTACATGTCTCAGTCTGCCCCTACAAACATATAGGCTGATAGGGTATCAGAAGCTGGAGCAGCATGCAACGTCGGATAGAACAGGACCAAGAACACCGACATCTACCCCAGTCCATACACAGGCCAAGTAACAATCACAATGCATGGCTACATAATAGAGACACTGTCAACAATCAGTATAAGTAAGCAGACCTCACTACTGTACAGACTACAAAGTACAGTTGTGTACACTTACCATAAATGCAGATGTTCGAGTGTATTCACTGTTGCAGTCATTACATTTGGGTAATCTGCTGACAGGTTGCTCTCAGTCGGCCTGAATTCCAAAGTATTGGGTCCTGCATCAGTTGCTGTCTCTTCTTCCATAACGTCAGGTCATCAGGGGTATAAAACAGGCAGCCAACACCATTAGTTTTTCTTGCCCCAGATATCAGGTGCCCCCCAAATGGGGAGGAAAAATATATATAAATATGTATAAATCTATATATACATGCAACAACATAAGCTTTACCTTCACCTATAAGCAAATACACCACAAAAGCTGTAGAATATAGTGAAGGAAAGAGAAGCTCCAGAATAAAAGGGGGATGGCGGGTGGGTAACCCGGACTGCAACAGTGAATACACTCGAACATCTACATTTATGGTAAGTGTACACAAGTGTACTTTGTTCTTTGTATTTCACCGTTGCAGTCATTACATTTGGGTGGAATCCCAAAGCTATGGATGGGAGACTGGAGCTAAATAGTGTTAGGGGCGGCTATAAAGCCCTGCAGAACTGCAGTGGCAAAGCCTGCCCGAGAAGAAAGGCAAATGATAATGCTTTGTAAAAGTATGAACAGAACTCCAAGTAGCAGCTTCTAGAATGTCTTTGGTTGGTACCCCTCTGAGAAAAGCTGCTGATGTAGATGCAGCCCTGGTGGAATGAGACCTAATGCCCATGATGCAAGTAGCAAAAACAAATGCAGTGGCTTATCCACTTTGAAATAGGCTGCTTTGAAATAGCCTTTCCCTCTGATGCTGCAGCAAATGCCACCAGTAGCTGCTCAGTTTTTCTTTGAGCTTTGGTCCTGTTTAAGTAGAATCTTGGTTGTCTGTGTATGTCCAAGGAATGCAGAATCCGCTCCCCCTTGTTCTGCGGATTTGGATAAAAATTTGGCAGGTGAATAGTTTGGTTAAGAGCCACACTGGAAACCACCTTAGGCATAAATGAAGGATTGGTCCTGAGGGGCACCCTGTCTGATGATAAAAGGCTCCACAGCCATGAGGGCCTGTAGCTCTGAAACCCTTCTTGCTGAAGTGATTGCCAGGAGCAAAGTTGTTTTCCATGATAAAATCTTTATATCTGCAGTAGCAGCTGGTTCAAATGGAGGCAGGTGAGTTTTCCAACACAAAACTGAGGTCCCATGCAGGAATTGGTGATCTTCTGGGAGGCCTTAAATTTTTGACCCCTCTAAGATACTGTTTTAGCAAAGGGTGGGAAAAGATTGGTGGCTCTGTGTTGTAATGAGCTGAGATGGCAGAGGCATGGATTTTTATTGATGAAAAAGATAGGCCTTTGTCAAGCATCTCAGTATTGTAAAATCTGAGGGATATTTGGCTTTGCTGTATCAGTTGCTTGTGCTTGGTTCCAAGCACAGAATCTCTTCAATTTATCAGCATATGATTTTCTAGTACTAGGCCTTCTGGCTTCCAAAATGACATCCATCACAGATTTACTGAGAGGTGTTGTTTGAATAACTACATGATCAGCCATGCTGCCAGGTTCACTGTTTGGAGCCGATTGTGCAGGATCTCATTGTTTTGCTGAGACAGTAAATGAGGTATTTGAGGCAAGTACCAAGCTGGGAGTTGAGACATATTCCTTAGGATTGGGTACCAGTGCTGGTGGGGCCAGTCTGGGGCAATTAGAATCATTTTTGTTTTTTCTTGTCTGACCTTTAGTAGGACCTTGGGAAGAAGAGGCAGAGGAGGAAAGGCGTAAACTGATAGGTTTTTCCAACTGAAGGATAGGGCATCCACTTTCCATGCTTGTCAGTGATAAGTCCTTGTGCAGAATTTGTGCAGTTGATAATTCCAAGGAGAGGCAAATAGATCTATGTCTGGGCTCCCCCATTTCTTTGTTATCATGCTGAAGACTTGTGGATCCAGTTTCCACTTGTGAGGGTCCATAAGGTTTCTGCTTAGGTCGTCTGCCAGAGTATTTTGTTTTCCTGGCAGGAATTGTGCTTGAAGATGTACTTGGTAAGTGGCTAGTCTGCAAAGGGGGTATGACTGTGTGCCCCCCTGCTTGTTTATGTACCACATGTGTTTCTTTATCAGTAGTTGTCCTAGATGAAGCAAGTCCTTGAAGGCTGTCAGGGCATTCTGAACAGCTAACATCTCTTTCTGGTTGATATGCAGATGCATTTGTTTTGGGGTCCATATACCCTGAATGCATCTGGGCCCCCCATGCATAGTCTGATGCATCTGTAGTTACGGTTTGGCTGGCAGGGGGTAGAGTGGAAGACCGTCCCATGTTCTGGTGACATGTCTCTGCCCACCAAAGAAACTCCTGTTGTAGGCAGGGAATGAGAGGAATCATTGCTTCCAGACTGTGACAATGTTGACTCCATAAACTTTTTTTTTAGGTACCACTGTAGTTTCCTCATATGCAGTCTTGCATATGGAATCAGTAGAATGCAGGATGCCATAAACCCCAAAGCCTGCAGAATTTATCTTGCAGATAACTGGGTTTTTGTTGCCATCTGTTTGAAGTAAACAGTCAGTTGCCTTTGATGGTCTGGTGTGAGGAAAGCCATCTGGGCAGTTGTATTCAAGCTTGCACCCAGGAATGTTATCTTTTGAGAGGGTACCAGTTGTGACTTTTTTTCATTTACTGTGTACCTAGGCATGTTAGAAGCCTTTTCACAAATGCCAGATGCTGATGAAGAATGTCCTTGTTTTCTGCTTGAATGAGACAGTCATCCAAGTAAGGATAGATTTGTGTACTTCTTTGTCTGCAAAATACAATTACTGTTGCCAGACACTTTGTAAAGACCCTGGGCACAGTAGATAAGCCAAAAGGCAGTGCAGAGAATTGGTAATGCATGAAGCCAGCCTTGAAACGGAGGTATCTTCTGCACGATTCCCTTATTGGGATATGCAGGTATGCCTTTTTAAGTCTAAAGTCACTAACCAAGCGTTTTTGCCCAGCATGGGCAGAAGCTGCTGCAAAGTTAGCATTTTGAATTTTGGAATGTCCAAGAATGTGTTCAAAATTGATAAATCCAGTATTGGGCGCCAGGCCTTGTCTTTTCTGGGTACCAAGGACAGTCTTGAGTAAAATCCTTGTCCTTTTTCCTGTTCTGGCTGAAAATCCCCCATATCCATGAGGGACATAACTTGTTTCTGTGCCTCTGCCCATTGATTTTTTGGCAGATTTGGCCAACCGTTTGGAATTGGCAGAGTGTGGAAATTAAATCTGTATCCCTGGGATACTATGTTTTAATACCCACTTGTCCTGGGTTATTAACTGCCAATTTTGAGCATAAAGTGCTAATTTTCCCCCTAAGGGAGCTGCCAAAAGATAAGTGCTTGGTGATGGCAGAGGGAAGTCATTGAGACTGTTTACTGTAGGGTTGCGCTTTATTTCCTCCAGATTTGGAGGTAGAGGCACTACATTGCTTTGACCTGTAAGAATCCTGTGACTGGTATCTACAGCATTTAGGGTGCCTGGATTTCCCCTGTGAAGCTCTGTCAGACACAGGAAAGGACCAGTTTTTTGTAGGCCAGTGTCTACTGAATCTTGGTGGCTGCACTTGTAAGAAGTCTTTTACAGTTTGCATAGACTTAGCTTTGTCTTCCATTTTCTTTAAAACCTCTTCTGCCTTAATACCAAATAGAGTATCATGCTGTAAAGGTGCAGCCAGCAATTTAGCTTTAACATGATCAGGCAACTTTTGCTCTTTTAGCCAGGTATGCCTTCTAATCACAGATCCAGTAACTGCGGCCCTGCAGGAGGCCTCTAAGGAATCAAAACCACATTGCAAAGTATGCTTTCCAACTTGTTCTGCTCCATGCAATAATTCCTGTAATTCTTTATTTTCTACACATTCAGAAATCAACATCATTTTCTGTTTCAGTAATCCCATAACATGCTGTTGATATTTAAGCATATGAAACTGGTAGTTTAAGGCCCTAATTGCCAAGGTTGCAGATGTATAAAACTTCTTTCCACATCTATCCAGCGTCCAGGAATCTCTATCAGAGTGGGTAGGATTTTTAGCTGTTGAGGCCTTTACACCTTTGGACCCTGTGAGATAGTTTCAGGGTCAGCAGCAGGGTTTTTAAATAAAAATTTGTGTGAATCAGGAACCCTGTAATATCCGTCTGGTTTGCTAGGAGCCGGAGGCAAGGAGTCTGAAGTCAAACTTGACTCCGAAAACACATCATCAACAATGTCTAAGACAGGAGGTATAGCTAAAGGCCTATGCTGAGGGAGAAGGAGGAAATCCCTAAGCCTCTTTTTTGATTCTGAGAAATCTTGACTCTCCCAATGAAAATGCTCCCTCAAAGTATGCAAGGTTTCTCCAAAGGAATAATCTTCAGGAGGAGATGCAGATGGGATGGATTCCTCTGCATCAGAATCCCCATAGGGTGGTAGAGAAAATTCCTGATCAGAAGAGGAATCAGAAGAAATAGAAACCTGATCTGAAGATTCATAATCAGTGTCTCGCCTAGGCCTCTTATCAGGAGGGGGTTGGGAACCCTGATAAAGGTAATTAGGTCTTCAGCCATTTTGATCATCTGTGTTTTGGGCATAGAGGCCTGAGCACGTGGCTCAGGCTTTGGTTTTTTAGCTTTAGAAGTTGCTTTTGTCTTTGATTTTGAAGCTGGCATCAGTTTTATATAGAAATGCTGAGGCCTGAAGACACCCTCAGAAGCCGGTGCCTGCTCAGCGGCTCCGGACCCATCCGAGGGAGAGACATCCACAGGTACAATACTTTGGGAATCTCACGGAGTGCTGGACTCCACATGGGTCTCGCTAGAGGCCTGCAACTCGAAAGTAGCGGGTATCAGGGGCTGCAAAAGCACCTCACTGAGTACTGGCGAACCGGCGACTGGCTTAGGGGAAGCTCCGTTGTCGGTTTTGGACCTCGACGGTCTGTCTCTGTCCTTTTCTTTGCGTTTTTTTGTGAACTCTGGTTGTCGGATTGCTATCCGATGACATTTCAGGGTAGTTAAATCGGTTTCCAAAATATTGTGAAGCAAAGATATACCAACGCTTAATAGTGCGTTGGTTAAATCTAGCACAAAACCAACAGCAAGGCACGTTATGATCTGGGACTAGGCAAGGAATACAGTACAAATGAAAATCCTTATGAGGTATTTGCTTCCCACAAGTAATGCAATTATTAACTTTTACTGACATCGGTATGGAGCAAGAAAAAGTTTCCCCAACGGGGTACTTGAAGACTTTGGTTCTGAAACTCGAATTTGAAAATTTCAGGAGTCAGCCGACCGGCACTTGCGAACTGCTTCTGCTTCAGGCACCGCGTGGCAAGAAAGACTAAAGAAAATGGCATCGGCTGCTTGTTCTATACCCCTGACGACCTGATATGGAAGAAGTGACAGCAACCGACGCAGGGCCCAAGACTTTGGAGTTCAGGCCGACTGAGGGCAACCTGCCAGCAGATTACCCAAATGTAATGACTGCAACAGTGAAACACGAAGAACTTCAGAATGTCCAGGTTTTGTCCTCAAATATTTTGTCCTCAAATATTAGGCCTCCTATACATGTTTGGCAGTCTGATATATCACTGTTTAATATTAGGAAGGATGTCAGTAAATAACGATATACTGTACATGTCCACCTCTTACTGCATGACATATGAACAAAGGGTGACAGACTTGTGGGACGGAGGCAGAAACACAGGGCCAATATTGACATATTGCAGTTATAAACTGAGAACACTGCTGGTATAACAGGGTTTGTTGTGACATATCTCTTCTGAGGGATATGAAGTTAGTAACACACATGGATGTTACCATTTACTGACTACAATCAGAGTATGCTACTGCATTTATAAAGACAGAAAATGTGTGAGTGACACACCAAATCTAAGACTCCAAACTCTGGCCAGTCTGCAGATGGCCCTACAGGTGACAGTTTTCTCAACCACATAACACTGTCATGCCAGACTTTAAATCATGCAGAACACCCATATCAACACAAACTCTGTTAAACAACATTACTTCAAATGTAAAACAGCAATACTTACATTCTGTCCCCATGTCTGGAACATCCCCCTCTAGTTTGTTGGCTTGTCTCCACAGTGCTTGTTGTAAAATGTATTTCCAACTACCCTCTGTGATGCTGTTTGTCACACACCCACATGAAGTCCTGCTCACAGTGACGGAGAAGAGTCAACACCCACTTGCAGGGCTTACTTATAGGAGTGTGTTTCCATACAATTGGCTATAGGAATGATACCACAACTGTGGTAACAGGTGAGAGACTCCAATTCGTGCACAGGCCATCAGCTGATCATGAGCATTACCTACCAATGTCAAGCTCCTGCCTATGCAAAACAGATGCATTTTCCACATCCACCAGAGAGGGAGGGAGAGAGAGAGAGAGAGAGAATGAAAGAAAGGATGAGAGGAAGAGCCACGTGTGTCTGTGTATGATCCGTGGGTGGAGACACATCTCAGGGTATTATATTGGTTGCCTATATATACATTTATGGTTGTGGATTGTCTACAACAACCTCTATGGTGTTTGACAACTGTTGGCCTTGTAATGTGACATTGGGACATATGGGTCCTCAATATGAAAATGTAGCAAAACCCACCCTGCAATGGATATTGTTATTACATAATTACACCAACACCCACACAGGATACTGCTGACACACACACACACACACACACACACACACACACACACACACACACACACACACACACACACACACACACACTGCAGGCGCCACAGAGCTTTGAAGAGCTGTCCAAAGGTATCTTTGAAGTTGAGTGACATCAGCTGCAGTGCTAAAGGAGCGAAGAGAGAAGTGTAGGAAGTGTGAATGACCACAAAATCAGGTGTCAACAAAGACACACACACACAAACACACACATTATCACAGTTGCCAGGACCAGAATTAGGACTCCTACCTAACTAGTTTACTACACTACAGTATTACTCAGTTATTGCGAGTGCCATGGGGCTTATAGGGCTGAGACTTGGCCAAAGGGTTATTTCAAGGTGACTGACATCAGCAGATTTGCTAAAGTAGGGCAATGGCAGGTGTAGTGGTGTGAATGGCCTCAAAATCATTCACCTCCACACACACACACACACACACACACACACACACACACACACACACACACACACACACTATCACAGTTGCCAGGACCAGGATTAGAACTCCTACCTAACTAGTTTGCTACACTACAGTACTACACAGTTATCACGAGTGCCACAGAGCTTATAGGGCTGAGACTTGGCTTATAGTTTATTTCAAGGTGAATCAGCAGGAGTGCTAACATGGGCAATGGGAACTGCAGTGTGAGTGTGAATGGGTCATAAATCATTCCTCTAGAATACACACACACTCAGTAACACACAACTTCACATTTGACAGGACTGAGTATACAAATGCTACATGAATACTGATTTGCACTATTGTGTTACACAGTTATCACAAGCACCACAGACACTATAGGGCTGAGGGCTACCAAAAGGAATGTGTATAGTGATTGACATCAGCACATCATGTGATATCGGCCAATTGGATGTGTAGTGGGTGGGACAGGTCTCATAATGGAATTCTCTCTGTCACCGTCTGTCTCTCTCTTCCCCACATCTGTGTGGGTGTGACATATTATAGTGTGTTGGCCTTGGATATGTGTGAGTATTCCTATCCAATGTGTGTGCAAAGCATGAATGGGGCACAATGTGTTTGTGTGTGTGTGTGTGTGTGTGTGTGTGTGTGTGTGTGTGTGTGTGTGTGTGTGTGTGTGTGTGCGCGCAGACATCTGCGACTGACAGATATGTATATTCCACTGTTGTTGTCAGACATCAGCTTCATTTCTCTAAGTGTAGGAGCATGTCCAGTATGACCTTCTGTATTGAGTGTGTGAATCCATTCCAGGTAGGGTTATACTCCAGTCGAGGGTTTCGTGTTCGATACATACAGCTAGCAACCTGTTTCTGCAGGATATCTGTAGATAGGTTGACAATATGGAGTCACAATGGGCGGAAGATAGGGGGATACTGTAACTATTGCTGTCTGTACTGCTTGTGTTACATGGTTGGTGTTAGCAGAGATATTCAGACATATTTACTGTTTTACACTGTGATATATTATGGCATCAACTACTGACAGATATAATTATTTGCTCGCAGTTATTTACTGGGAAATACAAGATGAATGAAGTATTGTAGTCCACAGCCCACACATTCTTGCACACTCCTGCCAGTCTTCAGGGGTAGCTACAGACACTTGCTGATGGGTCTGTGTAAATGGTCCAGCACCTTTGTACTATGGTGTCTGAGGATCCCCTTCTTGTACATATATTGACTTAACAGAATGGCCATATCCTGCTGTGGCCATACCTCTCAGCTGTACAGATTCACCCAGGTTACCCAGAGGCAGGGCTCATATATCTGGTCAGTTCCCTTCACATTGTGGTTTAAGAGCAGGTTTGTAGCCACCCATTACTGGGTTTGCAGGGAGGGGTAGTATGGGCACACATCAGAGTTTCAGACTTCACACACTCCATGACGTCCATGTGTCTACACCCCCCCCACTCTGTTATTCTATCCTCTTCCTAACATTATGCGAGCGATATCTGAGAAGTATCCCTATAGTTGTCCCTTCATCCCAGCTGTATTTAGGGGTTGGTCCACAGTTCATGCAGTATGACATAGTGGGCATGCTACTGGGATTTGTCGACATGGCTATGCATTTGTATTCTGTGGACTGTGTTATGTTGTTAGTTGGGACCCCATGAGATAACATACATTGGCAGTACGGATGAGGCACAGGCATTTGACAGAGGACTGTAAGCCATTTGGTATTTATACAGGCCATCTGTAGCAGGCCACTGCATTTGGTCACTCCTACATTCCTAGGCTGCAAGCCAGTGGATTCCCCTGGGGTGACAGGGTAAGTGTGTAAGGTGTTAATGGCAATAGTTCCTGTCCATACTGATCCATTGGTCTGGATGCTGGCAGGGTGCTGTTTACAGCTAGGGACACACCTGCATGGGAGAATTCTTCAGCATTCTGCATTCTGTGGGTATTCCCATACAGAAGTGGGGTCATACTGTACTCATTCCCAACAGCAGGGATATGACCTGTGATAAACCTGTGGCTGATGGTGGGGTGAGCTGAGTGCATGTGTGATATGGAAGCTTCTTGCAGGTGACTCACAGATATACCTGGGACATCCCCTTATGCTGCCTTGTGCAGGGACATAGGCAGTCTCTCATTACTTCATAACTGTGCCTTTTGTGGTCTGCCACACTACATCAGTATTCCATACTACACAGCCAACTAATGTGCTGCTAACCTGTATGTACAATTCCAAAGGTGTGTGCAGTTGACAGCTAAATTTTATGCACTCTGTCTAGGGTACTTCCACATGTGTACTGTGTGTATGTCTGGGACCACATTCATGGCATGCCCATCTTTCAAACGGTGACAGATATTGACATCTGGACAGTGAGTATGGCAGACTGCTGACATGGGTGTTGCTGAGAAGCATTATGTTTGGCACTGCAGATGTCACAACATGGCCCTGTCAACCACAGTACTGCTCGCAGGCCACCAAGACACAACCCTCCATGCCTACATGCTGACCACTTCCAGACAATATTGAACACACAACAACCTAACACACAGACCCCTGTATATTGTACACATGCAACAATCTATCCTGTAGATTGGGCCAGCTCGGGTAATCTGTGGTCCACTGATGCTACTTTTCACACTTACATGTTACTGCATTTCTACATAGGATTGTGGGGGGGCACACCCTGACAATTGTAAACTGTGCTATGACTGTACTGACATGTCAGGTACTCTGTTGGCTTCCACATCATTTTGTATTCTGACCTATCATGCAGACTGTAGGCATATCAGTAGAGTACAGATCTTAGGTTTTATTGACCTACATTTCAGTTTCAGACTTCTTACCCTTCAGAACTAACATACAACTGCCAGACCTGTTGCAGTCTGTCTGTGTAGGTTTGGACGGGGGCTGTTCACCATTGCCATCAAATGGAGGCCTCAGCCCAGCCTTTCTTTATGGTCATCTACACCTGTCCTGCTGGCTGAGGCTGGTGGTGGGTATGTGAGCCTCACTGACAGGCATGTGTGTGTCCTATGGCCACACATTTGGGCCTCCACGTGTCCTGCAGTGGGATTTGTCACCTTGTCTAGTACTACCTAGTATGTTGACACCAGTATTTGTTATGGATTTCATGCTGCCCATATAGGTGTCCAGTATCTGCTGCCACCCGATTCCCTTGCATGCTCATGTCCATACCACAGATACAACTATCAGAACATACTACTCCATTCAGTAATTGATAGGAAGAGTGACTTACCTTGTGGCTGGGCCAGTACTGAGGACGGTGCTAGAGGGCTAACTATGTCAGATGCACATAATACACTCCCTATACATGGTAACGCACAGGTAGTGTCATGTTTGGCATCCCTTTTACTGTATGTGCGAGTCAGAGGGAAATGTCATTCCCTGGTTCCCTACCGTGTCAGTGTATGTGCTATGCGTTGCCTCTTTGCCAAGGCCTGGGCATACTGGGCACGCCTCCTTCTGCCTACATGGTCAGGCTCAGGTGGTTCCTAAACCGAGTCCCTCTGTGCCTGTGATGGCCTTGGCAAGGGTGGGGGGCATTGTGGCCTTGCCCCTTGCTGTTTCTGCTGCAGCTGTTTCCGCAGGATCATACTGTGCAGCATGGCACATACTATGAACATTTATGTACATGTAGCTGAAGAGTACTGCAAGGTCCACTGGATATGTCCAGGCAGTAGAACCGCGACTTCAGCATCTCAAACACACGCTCTATTATGATTCTGGTTTGTGCGTGTGCCTCATTATGGAGTTCTTGTTCAGGTGTGTGTGCATTTCTGAGGGGTCTCATCAGCCACGGCCCCAGTGTGTAGCCAGCATCCCCCACTAGGTGGCCATATGGGATGTCCCCACTGGCAAATGACTGGTACAGCTGTGTCATGTGCCAGATGTGGGAGTCATAATAGCTTCCAGGGCTGCCAGCACACACATTCAAGATAATGCCCTGGGCATCGCACACAACCTGGCAGTTGATGGAGGGGAAGCCCTTGCGGTTTATGTAGACCCTACCCCGCTCACCAGGTGATGCTTTAATGTGCATGTTTGATCAGTCTATAGCATCCACTACCTCAGGGTATTCGGCTATTTTGTGGAAGAGATGTATACTGCTGGTAAACGCCTCACGGGTGATATGTGCTCACAGGCATGTGCTGACATGTCATCTAGAACTGGTGGAGTACCCTGGATGCTGATGCCTGTGAAATCTCCAGGATATCCCCAGTTGCCCTTTGGAAGGTACCTTTGGCTAGCATTCTTAAGCCTACACATACCTTGGTATCCACTGGGGATTGGTTCCCCTCAGTTGGTCTTGTGTGTGAGGTGGGGCCGGCACAGCTCAACAATTTGCTGTAGAATGTCCCTGTCCACCGTATAGTGCTCCACTATCTCCAGCTCATGTAGGCCCTGGTAGGTTACCCTGGGTCTGTACACTCTTCTGCTCTGCCTCACTGTGGGATGGCAGTCAGTATTCACATCCTCACCACCTTCAGCCTCTTGCACATATTGATTTATGAGAGCTACAGCAACAATATGATTTTGTTAGTTTTGTCAGGTACAATTTCCCCGTCTGTGTACATCAGTGGTGCAGAGTTTGTGGGAAAAACCAGTGTGAAAGGGGTTTGCATAGTTTATAGTAGTGTGCTGGGCTGCTGCCTGTGTAATTGACTGATTCTGATACATTTCACCTGCCAGCTATGCTAGTTCTCCTTGGTTGGCTTCCTACTGCTGTTTTCCCTTCCCATTGCCTTCCCGTTTAAGCCCCAAGGCACGCCGCGCATACCCACTGCTTACATGTGGACTGAGCTGCTATTTCCTGTTTTTCTTCTTTTTTTTTTTGTTTAAAACCTGGTGCGCGGCACGGACACCTGTTTAAGGGTGGGAGGTTGGCATAATGGTTAAGGTGTTTACCTTGCAAACACAAGATGCAGGGTTTGATTCTCATATGGGGTAGTTGGCTAGGCTTAAAATGACCCACAAGGGCAGTTAGCCTAGTAATTATCTATGAACCTAAGCAGGGAAAACCGTGCTCAACAATGTGAGACACACTCCCTTCCTTAACTCTGCTTAGCTAAGTGCAATCACAGGCCCGCAGGGCTCCAATAAGTTTACAACAAGCATGACACACCCCCTACTGAAGTCATCCTTTTGTCCTGCCTACATGGTTCTCTATTCCTGCACCTGCACAGTTAGGTGCAGGCTGCCCAGTAGGAAGAAATCTGTGATTCAGTATAGGTACCTTCATTTGCATACCCCAATGTGCAGGCCCATAGTTACAATTCCCAAGCACACCCTTTCCCCTTGGCAACCAGTGCTCCCTTGTCTTGTTTACATTCTGCATGTCATTATAATGGCAGAATGCAGATTTCTGTTAAAAGGTAGGTTTTCCCTTTTTTTTTTTTTTTACTATTTTCGGCATCCCCGTGTTTGCGCACCGCTGCCTTTAGCTTAAACGTCCGAAATCGGCAAAAAAAAAGAATAAAAGAAGTTTAATTTTTATAAAATTTAAGTTGCTTTTAATGCCAATGGCCTTATATTTGGCCATTGGCTTGTCTGTTCAACATAATACATGCTTTTCACGAGCTGTCATGCCTCCGTATTGTCAGATGCAAAAATGTATTCGGCTACTAGCCAAATTCATTTTTGCACTGACACTGTTCCTATACGGAATCTGTTCAGCTTGCTGGGTCACAAAATCACTTCATTGGCATGGTTTTCAGCAGTAAATGAGGTGATTTGCCTACTGAACAGAATTCCATGCAGGAACAGTATAGGGCTGCTCGTGCACACGAAAACGGCCCTATCCTGAATCGCACGGCGGCCATATTGCATGCAGGAGCGGCTATACTGTTCCTGCATGGAATTTGGCCATTCGTGAATCTGGCCCACTGTCTTGTAAGGATCTAGCAAAAGCTTCCAACATGTTTTGGGGTTCTATACAGTACATAAGAAAACCTTGCGCATGATTAAAAAATCCTTGCCCGTCCTGTCTCTGACTAATTGGGTTACCACCCCCCACCCCCTACCTCCATCTACATGTGAAAACTGAGCTAGGCTCTGGCTGAGCTGAATCTGTCCATGCAGACAAGAGATTAACATAGCTTGTCTGGACAGAAGTTTTGTTACTAGTTTTCTAAGTACAGTGGTGTGAAGGCTCAGAGGAGACCCAGCCAGCAGAGATGTCTGCATCTTCAGTTGACAGAAATAAATTTAATTATTTTTTTTAACCTTTTGAACACTGTATATTTTGTCAGGTTTTCACAAAGTCAGAAATGAGTCATTTTACTTAAGCAAGGAAAACTTTTAAAATGACAACCCTGATGCCCACTTCTTTACTTAAAAAATGAAAAAAAGTTCCAGCCTCACCAACAGGAGTGTTGAGGAAAAAATAAAATGAAAAACAGAAAAACTAGTGGTCTTAAAACTTCTTTGATGTGCTCAGTCATAATAATTTCCAAAAATCATGAAACCCAGGATGTGTTCCAAAGCAACAAGCCTTTATTCGTTACAGACAAGCAATCCTCAGTAACAAAAAATCAAAAATGCTTCACAGTGTTAAACATATTAGCTTTTATACCCTTACAGTAGGTGTGGAAAAAATATATATTGTTTAATTTTAAACCAGCCCGTTCCAGGCAACAATATAAACAGGGCCATAAAAGTGCATTTAAGAACAGCAAGTACCCACCCCACACACTATTACTGATTAGATCAAACTAAATCTTAGTTCAGGAAAACACTACTATCTGTTTGCTACCCACATTCCAAGATCGGGCATTAAGAAAAGCATAACATATACATAAATAGACTTTTAACTAAAATCGCTCTTGACTAACTAGTGCAATAAAGCCTTCATCAGGTCTGTGACAAGAACTTAAATCATACACATAGGTAGCCAAGTAAAAACAGCTAACTAGATAAGATACAGGAAAAAACACATTATCTACCATACACACTACCTAATTAGAACACTATAAAAAGATATATACAGGTATCTAACAAGCATCCATCCATATGTATTAATGTTCATAAAAACTAAGTTATTTACCAGCTCAGAAAAAAAGCTAATACTTTGTAGCTGAGAGAAAAAAAAAACACTTGTCATGACAGTTTTCATGTTTACAGCCCCAAAAAATGTTTATACAATGAAAACCAGTAGAAAAAACACACAAAAATAGAGAAACCCGTGGATGAAGTAAACTAGTAATGTACAAAATGTGTAGGAATGTGCATGAGCGTGCACTAGTACGCTAAATACAGAAATTATTCCAAAACGTTATGGTAACAGTGGCAAGAAAAAAATGTGCAGTTTGAATGGATCGTTTAAATCTCTGATGTGACGCAAGAGTGTAGAAAATCTAATCAGAATTTAGGCTAAAGTAACTAAACACATATATTTATACACATTCTGCACATCATTTTTTATGTTTGGCACCTTTAGTACATAAAAATATTTCCTCACAAATTCCCTAAAAAAAGTTTACAGATTGTGTGGCAGCTTACGTAAATTCAACACACTCTTAATAGAGCAATAGTAGTTAAGTCCTGGCTTTCTGAATGCATTTAATTTCAGTTACCAGTATAATTCTTTTTTCTCCAACACACCACTGATGTCCCCTTCAAGCTCATCCATCTCCACACAGTCCAGAATGAGAAATTTAAAACCAGAATGTCTGGGCTGTTCTAATAAGTGTTTGTATAAAGGCATTCCCGTGGCATTTACATCTGATGTCAAAAAGATGACCTGAAGTCCTCCTTTTCAGTTTATACATAGTCTTACCCACATAAATTGCAGGGCAGTCATTACATATGGTCCTATATACAACTTTTTCAGTATTACAGTTACCACCTGCCGAAGATTTCACCATCTTTTTAAGATAGGGGCACTCAAATGAGTTACACTCCATAAAAGTACCCATAGAAAGTGCAGTTAGGTGACCCACAGATTTTAGTGCTCATGTCATCCTGTTCCTTGTTTTTTCTTTTCCACATACCTATGTGTGCTTCTGACTCTGTGTGACTAATTTCCTGTAACCCACACAGAACATGTTGCTGCCATCCATCTTTGGCACCAACACCACTGGTGAGGTCCAGAGACTGTTGGACTCTTGAATCACCCCTAGTTCCAACATTTCCTGTACCTGTTCCCTCAGAGACTGTTCGACTCTCTCAGGCACCCTATAAGGGGCCTGCCTGATAGGCCTTTGTGGTCCTGTATCCACCTGGTGGGTGCACCCTGGTTTCCCAGTGAACACGTCCCCAAATTCCTGCAACACTGCCCAGATTTCTCAAACCTGGGTAGAAGATAACTGCTGGGACATTGTTACCCCTTCCACCGAGGTGTCAGCCTGAGCCTCACTGAGGAGATCAGTCCCCAGATCTCCCTCAGACTCCTGCAATCCACTGTAAATGCTCAGCACAAGGGCCTCCCTATCATGGTAAGGTATCATCATGTTAACATGGTACAATCTGTGCCCCTGCCTTCTGCCTAGCACTTCCACTATGTAGTTAAAACCACATACCTTTCTTACCACCTTGTAGGGTCCCTCCCAAGCTGCTTGCAACTTGTTGTGTCTGACAGGAATGAGAACCATTACCTGCTGCCTCACAGTATACTCTCTAGCATTCCTGTCATACCACACCTTTTTCTGTTGTTGGGCTTCTGCCAGGTTCTCCTGGGCCAGGTCCATGAGTTCCCTGAGCCTTGTCCTGAGGTTCAGGACATATGCCACAACAGACTCCTTGTGAGACTCACACTCACCTTCCCACTCATCTCAAATTAAATCTAGAGGTCCCCTCACCCTATGCCCATACAGCAACTCAAAGGGTGAAAAACCTGTGGATTCCTGGGGAACCTCTCTGTAAGCAAACAACAGATGGGGCAAATATTTGTCCTACTCCCTCTTAAACTGATCTGCAAATGCCCGTAGCATGGACTTGATTGTAGAGTTTAACCTCTCAACCAGACCATTAGTCTGTGGATGGTAGGGGGTGGTCTTCATGTGCTTCATCCCAGAGGACTTCCACAGACAAGCCAGCAGGTCTGACATAAAACTGGCACCTCTGTCAGAAATTATTTCCTTTGGGAAACCTATCCTGCTGAAAATCTCTAGCAAAGCATTTGCCACCTTCTCTGCCTCAATGGAGGACAAAGCCACTGCCTCAAGGTATCGTGTAGCATAATCTACAATCACTAGGATATACTTTTTCCCTGTGGAACTTGGGGTACTCAGAGAACCCACAATATCCATAGCTACCCTCTGAAATGGCTCGTCAATCACAGGCAAAGGCATCAAAGGAGCTCTCACCTTGTCTCCTGCCTTGCCTACCTTTTGGCACTGCTAACAGGTCCTGCAGTACCCTGTTACATTTCTGGAAATTCCAGGCCAATAGAAGTTTTGCATAATACGCCTCTTTGTATGTTTTATGCCCATATGACCTGCAAAGGGAAAATCATGGGTTATGGGTAGAAGTGCCAGATGGTAAACTCTGGGCACTACCAACTGCTGTACTCTCTCAGCTTCTAGCCCTCCCTCAGGGGTCCACTCTCTGTGCAGTAACCCTTTGTTCAGGTATACAGATCCCCCCTTCTCTTGAGAATCAGGTGCCTCCCTAGCTACCTGCCTCAGGTCTTGCAATGTAGGGTCAGAGACCTGAGCCTGTCTCAAGTCTCTCCTTGTAACCCTTCCCAGCTCCCCTTCCACAGGAAGTCTGGCATCCTCTGACAGCGGTGCCTCACTGTATGCCTGTGTACTACTACTCACCTCTACCTTTGCAGTTACCCTGTCCAAGGGAACATCAGTACTCACAAGCAGCTGTGGCTCACATTCAGTCTCACTGCTACAGCGTAGCTCACTCCCTGAAGTAACCACCTCAGCAGTCCTGGCTGCAAGTATGCAGTCTGTCTGGGTCTTCCCCAGGCTACCAGACCCACATGCTTGTCTCTTAGCCTCACTGCGTGTAACTGCATAAGTACATAGTACTGCCTCATATAAATCCTTCCCTTTCAGGACATCTGCAGGATGGTAATGCCATACCCCTGTAGTTTCAAGACAACCCACTGTTGGCATTTTGTCTTTCCCACTTATTGGCTCCCTCACTTTTGGTTCCCCACCTTGCCTCTGTGGACATCTGTATGCCACATGGCCCCACGGGTTGCATTCAAAACATTTAACCCTAGCTCCTGGACATGTACCTGGACTAGTGGCTTCCCCTGCTACTGACAGATTCTGTTGGGGCAGTCTGTGCTGCCCACCATGGGTTCCTTAAGACCCATGATCAGTACTGGGGGTCCCTTTCCTGTGCAGGGCTGCCCTGCTGGCCAGGTATAGGTATCCCTTCTTCCCCAAATCCTCTGAAGTAGCACACTGTCTATCAGCTAACCAGATCCTCATGTCCTCAGGCAAAGTGCTCAAGGCTTGTTCCCTTACCAAAAGGTCTGCCAGCCCTTCAAAAGTGGTGACCTGACATCCACTCACCCAGCTATGAAAGTAAGTGCTCAGTTCAACAACATATTCACACACACTTTCATCTGCCTTGTGTCTATGCTCACAAAGCATTTTCCTATACATTTCAGGTTTTAGCTTAAAACATTCTAATAAATGTCTTTTTACAGCAGTATAATCAAAACAGTCAGTGTCATGCATTTTTGCTAAAGAAGTTACAGCTTTACCATGGAGTAAGGGGGTCAGGAACCATACCCAGAGCCTTTGGTCAACTTCATACTGTTTACATACCCACTCAAATATATGAATAAACCTATCAATATTATCCCCCTCTTTAAACTGTGGAAGAAATTTACTGACCTTTTGTGCTTTTGGGGTCCAGTTACTCCCTTCCCCATTACCTCCATGACTCTGGCGAAGAGTCGGCATTTCCCTCTCATGCTTTCTCTGCCGTTCCTGTTCTTCAGCTTCTAGGCTCCTCATTTCTCGGCTTCTTCAAGTTCCATACACCTGGCCTCCAACTCAAGTCTCTTTAGCTCCAGCTGGATTTTTAAGTCCAGTGCAGAAAGGTTGAGCTGTCCATTCTCCGAGGATAATGCATCTCCACTGTCAGTCTGATTGTCCTCCAGGCTGCTGTTTTCTGATGCAGCTGTACCAAGGCTGCAATCAGGTCTGCTTTAGTCAGGTTTCCATCCACCAGTCCCCTAGCCTGGTACATCTCCACCAGCTGGCTCCGTGTCAGTTTTCCATACTCTTTCGCTGACATGCTGCCTGCTCACCCTGACTAACACTAAGCTAACAAAAGAAATAAAACAATTGTGATCTGAACTCGAGTATACACTGCGTGGCTGTTTTGAAGTACAAAACACTTTTAGAGATTACTGTACATAAGCTACAGGAATTCGCTTTACCCACACCACTACAAGCCAATTCGTATGTGAAGTAGATCCCACCACTGCCAAATACTTGTGATGACTGTGCCCTGACCCAGCAATCAAGGAGCCTCAATCCTCACCACTAACACCAGGGAGGTCATCTCATAGAAGAAGAAAGGATAACTAATACACACAGTAAAGTACAATTTCTCTAAAGTGCACACAGAGATCACAGTCAGTCTGGGGCTGGTTGCTCCCTTGCTCACCAGGTCCCCAATAAGACTCCCCACTAGTACAGCTATAGGGTCCAGGTCTCAGCCTAACTGGGCAAACTAAAACCTCCAGTACCCTCTCTGTCCAACCAGTGCTTTGTGTCCCTGCCCAGATAGCTGACACACCACACACACACTGAGAAAAGGTTATACAACCACACAGACCCTCCTGGGAAAAAGCCTGGCACAGGTTCTCCAGCTGTGCCCTTTTACCAAGGCTATACGGTAGTAATTACTGCCACCACCAGCTAATAAATATCAGCTACTCAAATGCCCTTAAAAGGGTGTCCAATTATTACTGTGCAATATTATTATCCAATGGTAGTACGACTAACAGTCAAGGCTTACTTTAGAGTGGCCTATTACAATAACCTCTTTAAATATGCAATGTACTCTAGAGCATATCTCTACACATATCAGCCACAGGTAGAAGGTTTTAAAAAATATTTAATAATAAATAATCAACACAATACAAAACTACTACACCACAGAGATATCTAAGAGTTCAGAGATCACATAGAAACTTAAAATAATACAGTAGGACAGGTCTGATTTCAAAGAAAAATACCTAATTAATCTTTACTAGCTTTAACTATTCCTACAAGAAATCACAGTGCTAAGACTTACATGTGAGCATAAGGCAGAGTGCTGGTAAGTTAGATATCCAAAGTCAAAATGCTCTCAGTCTCTTGTGGGAAATAGTATTTAAACATTACTAACAAACATGTTTGCTGGGTCCCTCCCCAAATAGGTTCATAGGTTGGTTTCTGGGCTATCTGCCCGAAGGCATATATTAGCCCAGCCACATTGTGCGGTATTCACCACCCCTTTAGTAGTTCCCTGACTTGTTACTAGCAGGCAGCTAGTACCTTGGCCCCTCTCTAGTAGGTGCTGTGGTTGTGTGAATCCCCTGTGAACTATCCCACCCATCCACTCGGTTCCTCTTGAAGAGTGAGTGAGAGAGGTCTTATGTCTATCGTAGATCGGACCCCATATCCATAGGGAAGTCTTCCAAGAGGAAGATCTATCCTCCTCCCTGTCTGTTGTTCTATTGTTGTGTTGTTTATATCCCAATGGGTCTGATGAGGGAAGAGTAGAGGGGCATTTTATCCCCTAGATCTTTGATGCGAACCCTTTTTCATGATCAGATGGGTCATATAGAAGGATTTTCACACTGGCTTTGGCAACATGGTTATCAAAAGGCTGACTATCTACTTGGGTCCCTAGATCCCTTACATTACATTTACAATTACATCATTTTTGACACTTGGGTATTCCCAGTATTCATATTGCATCATCTTAACACCTGATCTGAGTTCTCAGGCCACAAACTGCATTATTTAGCAATCTAACACCTGCACTGAAACTTACAACAATAGAAGGCATTTCACATGTATATTCTAAAAGAAACCAGAGCAATAAAGCACATTCCACATCTAAATTCTGGTCATAAACTTTAGCCTTAAAACAATGGCCATGAAATCTTCATCCAGCCGCCCTGGAGCCGAATTCTAACATGAAAGAGATTCAGAAGATCTTTTCAACTTTAAAAGACAGATTTGAAATACTTGGCTTGGTTTTCCTTACAGCAGATGGCAATGTTGCAACAATATTGAAGTTCATATTTTACAGTGTTTTCTTACATTTAAAAACATAAGCCTACATTTTACATTTATTTATACAGTTGATAGAATTATATATCAAATTCTATTTGACTAGGCTGGCAGCCTTCGCCCATCTATCCCCAATCATTACACAAGTGAACATTTATACCGTGCGGTCTGTTCTCAAATTCCTGCCTCGACAGTAGGGGAAAAAAGTGGAACCACAGAGGGATAAAGAGCCCAAAGTACAATTATAACCTCCCATTTTATAAGGTTTGAGGTTCAGACTGACTCTTTCAGTGTAGGATAAATTTACAGCTACCATCTACAATCCAGCATAATAAGTTCCAGACTATAGCAAAGGTACAATTGAATATAAATTTATATGCCGCTGATAGTATTCAAAGAAGGAAGGTGAAGTACCTGGTGAAAGCATACGCATCCTAAACAACAAAGATGACAGGCTTGAGGCCTGGGGGACACTGCATCTTAATGGGTTGCACCCCAAGAAATTCATAACAGAGGTCACCCAATATGAGTGCACCAAAGAAGTGCACCAGACAAGGACTGTTGACAAAATGCCACACCAAAGTAAGACACTCATTCAAGATTACCATGGCCCATGGTGTTAGACACTGACAGAAGGTCAAACAGCACCAAGAGATAAGAAGAGTGCTGACTACTCACCTCCAATAGACCATTAACTTCCACAAACAAACTAATCTTAATTATGTGTTTAGATTTAAACCTGGACTGTCATGATGTTAGAAATAGTTCAAAGACAACTCAAATTCTAAATGAACATAACCTTTCTTAGTTACTTTATTTACAGAAGGAAGGTTTATGACCAGCCTATGATTCTCCAGACTATGATGCTCAAAAGAGCTTCTTAAGCACAGGGGTTATAAAAGTCTCTCTAAGCAGGACGAAAACATTTTAGAAATATGAACAGTTTGAAGAACTGCACTTAAGGAATTCATGCCGTTAGGACCTGGATCATGCAAAATTTTATCAGTCAGGTAGAACCCAGGTCCCGCCCGCAGTAATAAAAAGCACTGAAACGGCTATACAGACCTCACTGCAGTGAACCTATCTGAAGGCTATTCATAAGCAACAGTTCTGAAGTACTTTGACTGGATTAAGGTCCAGAAGAATGGATGAAGAACGAGGAAGGTCAGATCATACTTAAGATGGTCAACCTAACCTATAACAGTCTCATTATGAGGAAGAAAAAAACTGTCGATTGTGTTGTGCGATAATCCAGAACGCTTAGCCTTTCCATGATTTAGAATAGCTGGACGTAATGATGCAGCAAAGCTCTCACAGGGCAAAAATGTTATTTTCTTACATGATATGCCTGACTTTGGCTACATCATTAGTTTGTCCACCAGAATGCACCTCCTCCTCCTGTATTTGCATACAAACTTCATGCATGTTGTTCTATCCATGAAACTCTTGCTCTAATAACAATTCAGAAATTGTAACAGGCAAGGGATGTATCACGGCACAGCAGACAGCTCAATATATACCTGTGAGTTTAGGCCATCTACAAAATGAGTGGATAATAAACTAATCCAAGATGAGTAAGATCCCATTTACAAATATTTCTCAAATTTCTTAAGTGGTTTGTTTGACATCAGTTGAATTAATGAGATTGTATTAACAAATTAACAGACGGGTGTGAACCAGATGGAGATCCGTCTATGAGACAGCGTCTGCCGTTACATCAGAGAAGATTATTCTCTGTTGGAAAAATCCTATGCAAAATATGTCCTTTAATGGAGGATGTGGAAACAATAACCTGAACAAATTCCACTGACCCATAACTCACCCCAAAGTAACTGTATAGGTGACCCAACACAGCACTCTATGAACTCCTGTAGGAAAGTCCCCACGCTATCTGGTGAATAATACAGGAATGGCTACCTGTAGTTTAAACTCGCATCAAACCATGCTCTAAGAATAAGTTCTACAATTGAACACACCTCTCAAGCTCTTATCACAAGAAATCTGGACCAAAGGCAATAATAATGGGGGGACAGACTCAAAAATAGGGACACATGTTAACTACTGTTCTTACAAACTTCGAAACTTGTTAACAGTAACAGGTTTTGTGTTCGCATGCATTTTCTGGTGGATATGAAGTCTGAAGCTTAAATGTTTGCCATTATTTAGTGATTTCAGCCCTTAGTGATTTGCCAGAAAACCACATGTTTTGCGAAGAATAGACCAGACCAAAAATAAAACGTAAATATCTAGATGTTCTACAAAAATCTGGACAGTTGAGGAGTATGCCTGCAATTTTAACTAATTTTAAAACAGATTTTAAAATGTCACTCAGTCTTCTCTCAATACTGTCCATCTCAGCTCGGTGAATTAAAAAGAAAAAAAAACCTGGTAGGATAACTAAGACCAAATGAGGTCAAAGTTCTCAATCAGCCAGGCCTCTGTAATTAAAAAAACAAGTCAGCATTCAGCAACACCTTAAAAACTCAGCCCATCTTGTGTATTACCTTAACTTTCAACAACAATGCACCAGGGTGTGCCAGCTAAGATCATGTCAAGTTTAATGGTCAGTTCTGGAAATTCAGTTCTTTAGATAACTTCACAAAAGAGGGAAGACCTGGATCTCTGGGGTGTTTTACCAAACAATGGGGACCAGTAAGACAACTGGGACAGGTTGATCTCACTCGGAGATGAAATCGACAGTGAGGCCTCTGTCACCCTGTCTGATGTCTGCTAAAGATTGTCAATAAACTGTTGGAGAAAAAAAGACAGTAGAATTCAAGGATCGGCAAGAAGTGAGGGCGATAAGAATATCGCCTCGTTAATATAGAACCAAACTTCAGTTTTAACCAGCACAATGACAGTTCCACACAGCAGAATTAATTTGTAGGGATGACACTCCAAAACAGGTCAGTGGTGCAATAAACAAAAAGTGTGCTTAAATGATTAATACTTCCATTAGACAAGGTTAAAATATAACAAAAAATAAGCGATGGTACCTAAATTAGCAAACAAAGTGTAAAGGCTCACAACAAACTGAAAGAAAGAAGACCCGAACTATTTACTACCTATGATCTAAAATAGTCCAAATAAACAAAAAGAAGAAATAGTACAAAAAAAAAAAAAACAATAACTAGCATCTAAATACAAATTATGGTAGAACACTGTCAAAGGCTGACATAATTGCTTCAAACTGATGCTTCTTAGATGGTGACCAGAAAGGAATTTGGCAGTAATATATTGTAGCCATATGAAGCTAGTGTGATGCAAGTTAATCCAAAGAATCAGGACAAGGTACTGTTAGGGCAAAAGTAAAACCTAGTCTGCAGTACACTGGCTAATGAACCTTGAGTGCAAAATACAAAAGAGTACGAGAAAAATGACGATACAAAAAGGAGGGCAGGTTATTCAGAACCGAGGATTCAAAGTGAAATGTCCAAAAAATGGGGCAGGGATGGGATGTTGCTGTCAGGATTACCAGGTACAGAGATGTTTTTTTAAATTGCTTTAAGGGTTGGGACAGAGGAGTTTTTAACTGATCGAAGAGCTGGGATGGTGAGCCTCAGTTATGAGTTGTGTTTGGCAGAACAGGAAGAGATAATTAAGAATAAAAAGCTTAGAAAAAGTATAAGAGGGGAGATAAGGAAGGGCAGAAGTCATTTTAGCTGGCCCTATCTCAAAAACTGATTGGACAGGGAATGATGCAAATCGTGCTGATAAAAGGTAAAATCATCATAAGTAACTAGAAGTAATAATAAATAGCAAAGCGTCACCAAGGTAATCAGACACGCATCACAAATAGGAATAACCTGTTTTACTTAAATCTCAGCATATCTGACAATATGGCTTGGCTCTGTGAAGTGGCAATTAAGTGCAGTGTCATGTCTGTGTACACTTCCCTTCCATCTCTAATGGGGTCTGATTTACAGTAACAATGCAACAGTCTAGTGGTAATAAAGAAGAAAACTAATGTTACATTCTATAGCAACATTAGCCAGTTAATGAGATTACAATTCATGCACATTGCTTCCATGTTGTTTTTTTATACTCAAACTCTGCTTGTATGTATTTTCAGGAATTGTTAAAAAAAAAAAATAGATTTTTTTAAATTAATTTTTTGTTCTTCCTCCCCATGCCATACTTTCAGCACTCTGTCCAATGCCCAATGCCCATCACTGGGTCAGCCAGCCACCTTAATACCTCCCCCACACTTTCTTTGTAGGACTGGGGCCAGCACAGAGCTTATGGGCATCCTGGGGGTCTGAATGACTACTTCCACAGGGGTAGGAGTTTTGATATAACCTACCCTTTTTTACGCCACCTCCCCTGTATTTGTCAACCTTGTGTGAGAGCTACTACACTCATTGGACCATGCCTCCCCTCAAGGAGAGTCTACCCAGGTTGTGCCCACCCATCCCTCCCTGGTCACTGAATGCCCTACTACCCAGGCTGTGCCCTCCACCCATCCCTCCCTGGTCACTGAATGCCCTACTACCCAGGCTGTGCCCACCACCCATCCCTCCCTGGTCACTGAATTCCCTATTACCCAGGCTGTGCCCACCACCCATCCCTCCCTGGTCACTGAATGCACTATTACCCAGGCTGTGCCCTCCACCCATCCCTCCCCGGTCACTGAATGCCCTACTACCCAGGCTGTGCTCACCACCCATCCCTCCCTGGTCACCAAATACCCTACTACCCAGGCTGTGACCACAACCCATCCCTCCCTGGTCACTGAATGCCCTAGTACCCAGGCTGTGACCTCCCATCCATCCCTGCCAACAGCCCAGACCCCTGAGATGGTAACTGAACCTTGGTTTCTTGGACCATAATTAAGGCTTTATCCCTCTACACCACTGTGCTGGACAGAGTTAATGTTCATATTGTTGACTCTGCTAATCATTACATTCTTTTTATGGCTGTATATCCTGAGATGGGCCTGAAAATGGTCAATGAGGTCGGTGCACTAGCCCAGTCAACAAATAAATAAAAAGAAATTAAAACTGGTGTTGGTTCAAAGGTAATGAGGTAAAAGGTCTTCTCCTGGAAGCCTACCTGTGATGGAGGTGGCAAAGCAGTCAGTACTTATGTGGCTTCTTCCTTGACCTTTATTTATCTATTTTTTTTTTGTTTAAGGGACTATGACCACCACCTTCTAGTCCTGTGGCATCATCCATTCCCCAATGTGTGTTAACTAAACTAGTGATAAAAAGTTGTAATCATAACTTCCAGTCCTGAGAAGGCAGTTTTCAGGCCAAAGTTCTTTATTCCATTTACATTTACCAAACATAAAAAGTAATTTTCATCCCTTCACTCACATACATTCAACAACTTTTATCTGTGCAGTTTAGTTTACATTACGAGCATCTCTGATTGACTGTTGCCATTATTGGCCTTTTGTTTGTTTGTCACTAAATTTATCTCCAGCCTGTTCCTTCCTGGTACCATCTGATCAGCATCATTCACATTGTAAGTGGGAGCCCAAAAGTGGTTCCACACAGTAAAATAGGCTGTCTGACAAGTCTACAGGTGTGTTACCTGGCCACCACATGCTCACCAGTAAACACACCCTGAGTCCAAGCTCTAGGGGTGAGTCAGTGTATTTTTTATTTCAGATGAAGTTTTCTTGTTTCTTAATGAACCATAATTAAAATAATTAGCAAGCATGTGCAGAACTAGTGACGAACGGTATCACACACACTGACCCCCACAGAGCTACCAAACCTGCTGGTGGATAGGTTTGGTGAAAATTTCACTCCCTTATCCCTTCCAAACTTATCACAAACCTTCCCCAAAACTAACCCCCCACCCTATATATATCTGAAGAGCAAGTCATCAAAGCCTTATCCAAGGCAAAAAACACCACCTCTATGGGACCGGACGGCAACCTAGGTGGTCTTCTAAACAGGCTAAAACATGAACTAGCATCATCATTAAGTACCTTTTTCAGTCATAGTCTAACCACAGGCTTTGTTTCTGTGGAATGGAGAACAGCAACAGTTACTCCCCTCCACAAAGATGGCCTAGCAACAGACCTGGGGAATTACAGACCCATACGTCTGACCAACCTGAACTGTAAGGTCCCAGAACATATCATTATGGACCTCATAAATAAAGACATAGGTGACCTCCAAACCTTGGATCCAACCCAATTCGCTTCATCAAGGGCAGATTCTGCCTGCTAAATCTGGTGGATTTCTTCAAAAATGTGACCAAGGCCATTGACAATGACAAATATGTGCACACAGCATACCTCAACTTGGCAAAGGCTTTCGAAACAATCCCACTCTCAGGCATTACTGATAAACTTAGTAAACTGAATGTATTTGTTGTAAGAGGGGTTACCATCTGGCTCACAAACCGGACCCACACTATCAAAGTGGGAGACTTCACATCAACCAGCAGACCTGTCACCAGTGGGGTGCCACAGGGTCAGTGTTGGGCCCACTACTGTTTGGTATATATTTGTCAGAGGTTCAGGTCAAAACTAAGGGGCTGTGACTGACCAGTATTGCAGACTGCAAATGGAGTGCAATTATCGAATCCTCAGATGATGTCAGTATGCTTCAGGAGGGTCTCACGCATGCTTCAGAAGGGTCTCTCACAGACCAATGACTGATGTTTTAGTCAGTCAAAACTGTATGCAAAGAAATGCATCATCATTCCCTTTGGCACAAACAGTGTCCGTTCACACTATCAAATCAACAACAATACCCTAAGTATCTATGAAGTGGTAAGGGATCTGGGATCACAGGTGGACTGCGACTTCAGCTTCGACCACCATATGTCTACTGTAGTAAGGAAGGCTGTCTACATAGCACACTTGACTCGTAAAGGCATCACCTCAAAAGCAAAGGAGGTTATAACTCCTCTATACTTGGCACTAATCTGGCCCATAATTGAGTATAACGCCCAGTTCAGCATGTATCATACAAAGCATCTGCAGCAATTGGAGAGACATCAGAGGTTTCTAACAAAGAACATCAAGGGACTCCAGCACATGCCTTCTACAAATGGACTAAAGTCCCTGTCACTATACCTGTATCATATAGACTTTTTAGGGGGGACTTATGCCAGGCTTACAGAGCAATCTCAGACCCAAACATGATGAATTTGCTGTATATCCGTAAATCAAATTGGATTAGAGCTACCCATTCCAAGGACCAAAATATAGCCTGCAACTTAAACAGAACATGAATAGGACATGCTGGAGGGACAGATTGGTCTCCCAGTGACTGCCACGACTTTGGAACTGGCCATCAATTCATGTGAAACAGAGCACCTCTATAACACTGTTCAAGAGGAACCTGGATGAGTGGATGGGGCACCGTAAATTCTTACCGGGGGATAGAGCCCATAACCTTTCTGGACATGGGCAGTCATTACTAAATGCAATCTGATAAGCATTTCTATGGTATTACATTGGGATGAAATGGCTAGGCTTGAAATGACCTCCGGATCGATAGCCTAGTAAACTCCTATGATCTTATGAGGAAAGTTGCTTGGATCACTCTCAGACTGATCATAATTAGAATTAATATTGTCTTCAGTCTTCTCTGCTGGGTCAGATACAGTGGGTTTTCTTTCTCTCCTACTGTTCAGTACTTGTCTTGAAAATGCTGGTAAATAGCCCATCCGCCAGTGATCCATATCTAACCTAAGAAAACTAGAAAGCTATACATTACTGTAAACCATTAATACATTTTAATGTAAAAGTAACATTCTATAAACTGCCCACCCTGTCTGCGTGTTTTACAGATCTCAAACTGCTATATGACAATATATTAGGGGAGGGGGTTCTTATTCCCTACTGCCTGAATTTCCTAGACAAAAATTCACCATCCTCTAGTCTCCTGTACCTGTAACAAAACATACTGTCAAAGAAATTCTACGTGCAGTGTAAAAACACTACCAACTATTCAATAACCAAGTGTTTCCCCCTTTACCACCTGAATTCATAAGTACAGCAGAATATCTCCACTGCTTGCATTCCAACTACTGACATTGATGGGTACCCCACCATCAGCATCTCAAGTCTTTGTAAGAAAGAAAATAATACACAGTTTATCAATATTTTCTAATACTTGAGCGGGTAACCTCTTCTCCAGTGGCAGATGTCCTTATGTGCCAATGCCCTTTTCCTGTAGTGAGCAATATAATTTTATTTATATTTGATTTATTTATTTAAATTTACTTATGCCAACTTGTCTTTAATGAAAATGACAAGTCTGCCACTGATTATTTGACATTCATCTGACCTTCCTTCTCTGTACCCACATGCACCTTTTCCTTTTGAACTTAGTTGCTAGCAGCACCTTCTCTAAACTGCCAACAAGCATTCAGACATTGAAGGTTAATGGCAAAATGAAGTCAGCACCGTGGAGTTTGTCAATTCTACAGTGGGCATTTTGTAACACCTTCAGCTAAACTCAACTTACAACTTACCATCTATGGCATTTCTGCTCATGTACAATTAGCAGTACCATCAGTGGCATAGTAGTGATGGGGCAAAGTGAGAAGGGTACCCCAAGCACAAGGTGTTATGGGGCACAATAGTTATTTATTTATTTTACATTTGTTAACCGAGAAAGTCCGACTTGGAATGAGACAATTTTCAGTGGAGGCCTGGGGAGAAATGCTCCAGATGCATGTTTTTGTAACATGGGAGGAAACCAGAGCACCTGGAGGAAACCCACATGAACGCAGGGAGGACATGCAGACTCCACACAGAAGGCATCCCAGCTGAGAATCAAACCGGAGAACCTTTTGCTGTGAGGCGACAACGCTACCGCTGCACCACTGCGCCGTCCATTACCTTATACTTATACCTATATCACCACATTCTAATTGATTCTTGGGATTTTTTGGCTAAAATTAGAAGAATAGCATATGATGATAACTTGTATTTTGTTGGCTAAGCTATTGGGAATAACCATAGACTCCCAACTAAAATTTGATAGTCATCTCAACTTAACTATTAAAAAAGTACATGCCAAACTGGGGTCACTCTACCATATCAAACCATTTCTTACCAACAACACAAGATCAGCCATTGCTCACTCCCAGCTTCTGTCCACCCTACTCTATGCATCTCCCATTCTGACTATCTCAACAAAACTGAACTAAGCAAAATGGAAGCCTGCTATAACAGAATTGCCCACTTTGCTGCAAATTGCGCATATAGAACTCATCACTGTACTGCTTTGAGACAACTCCACTGGCTTGAACTGCCCAACCTCCTAACCTACAATCAGCTCTGCCTCTGTCATTCGATCTGTTGCCTCCCCAATAAGTGTCCTGCCCTCAAAAACCTAGTACAACATCACTCAGCCAAAAGGCCTCTTAGATCATCAAGCAAACTACTACTAGAAGTCACCAACAGCTACAATAGCTTTGGAGACACACTATATAGTAGTTCAGTGGCTAAAAAATGGAACTCTGTCCCCACTAGCATTCAAAACACATAATCCAAAGCCTCCTTTAAAGACCTCATCAGGCAACATCTCAAGCAAAGTGCCATGATTGCTCCCCAGGCTAGTGAAAGCAGATAAGGTACACATACTAAACCTAGAGTACTTGAGAATAATTTTCAATCTTACTCACAAACACTGGCTAATCTACAATGTATGTACTGTACCTGTGTACTATGTATGTATTCTACCTATGTTCCAAATTTCAGCTGTACACCACAAATCTATTAATTACCTTTATTTTTAAATTAATATTTTTTTGTTTGTTCTCTCCACTCTAACTGTTGATGTGCTGCATACCACTGTAAAAACATGTCTTTTGTAATTTGTGTGTATACTGATCATGTCTAAATATCTAAATGTATCCGTAATTTTTCTTTGTGGAGCTTTTCTCCCCGGGACTCTGCTGAAAAAGGGCCTTTTCGGCTCAGTCAGACACCCCTGGTTAACAAATGTAAAATAAAAATAAATAAAATATGTCCCGTTGTTAAATCAAGTTAACAGGGTGGGTCATGGTGAGCAAAGAGAGGAAAATTAAATGACCCACCAAAATATTAATGTTGGCCAGGAAAGGCATTATTTTGTGGTGAGGTTTAATCAAGATACTAATAAAATAAAAAAATATATTTTTAAGTATTGGAACATCTTTAAAATTATGCCCAATAGCAAGGTTTTCCATTTACCCCTGAAATTTAGTTATAGGAGGGGGGCTAACTTGAAAAATGTGTTTGAAAAAGGCACAGGTAAACCTAGTATTACAGAGGGGACAAGAAGAAAACTTGGTACCTATGCATGCAGACGCTGTTCACAATGTGGATGGCAAATAAGAGTGAATTAATTATTCCTACTCTCAATAATAATAGAAAGATGATAGCAACAGGCTTTTATAATTGTCAGACCAGAGGGGTAATCTATGTTGCATACTGTCCAATATGTTAAACAGGCAAGACGGAAAGAAGTGTGAAACAGAGAATGAATGAACATAGTTATGATATAGTGAAGAAAAAGGGTACTAATGCCCTGTAGAGACATAGCTTGGAGTGTAACCAAGCCGTGTTTAAATTATGGGTGATTGAAAAAGTTAGACCTTCGGACCGGGGTGGTGCTTGAGAAACCCTTTTAGACCTTTGGACCGGGGTGGTGCTTGGGAAACCCTTTTAGAGTTTTGTGAATTGATATGGCAACTGCAGTTAGATGCATGTACTTCCCCAGGTCTGAATGACCATGTATCTATTGTACCGGCGCTGAAATTGATAACTATAGTATGAGAAATTGCACATATTTTGAATACAGTATATATATATATATATATATATATATATATATATATATATATATATATATATATATATATATATATATATACATTTATTATTCATTATCCAGTATATATTAGTAATGTTTTTTATTGGATTTTAACTGTTTTTAGTGTAGGGTGTGTATCTTTAATATACTTTGTATAATTAATTGATCATTTCAAGCTGTGGACCAATCCTGATGAGCCATTTTTTGCATGTGTGCATATATATATTAGTACAGTTGTGTACCTACCATAAATGTAGATGTTCGAGTGTATTCACTGTTACAGTAATTTCACTTGGGTTATCCTGCTGGCAGGCGACCCGCAGTCGGCCCGAGTTCCAAAGTCTTGGTCCGGCGTTGGTTGCTGTCGCCTCTTCCCTGACGTCAGTGCACCAGGGGTATAAAAGTTGCAACCGACTCCATTTTCTTCAGTTTTTCTTGCCCCAGATGTCAGGTGCCCCCAGATAGGAAGGCTGGAAAGATAAAACTATGCCAAAAAACATGCATATATTACTATAAACATTTCCTTCATCTACAAGCAAATACACCACATAAGTTGTATAGAGTTGAGAAGTACAGAAAAGTCCCAGCAATGAAGTGGGGGATGGTGGGTGGGTAACCTGGACTGCAACAGTGAATACACTCGAACATCTACATTTATGGTAGGTACACAACTGTACTATGTTCATCGTGTTTCACTGTTGCAGTCATTACACTTGGATAGAATCCCAAAGCTGAGGTTGGGTGGCTGGATCTAAATTGGATTTGGAGAGGCTACCAGGCCCTGCAGAACTGCAGTGGCAAAGCCTGCTCTGGATTTTGAGTAGAGAGGTAAGTGGTAGTGCTTTGTGAAAGTGTGCACTGAGCTTGATGCTGTAGCTTCTAAAATATCTTTGGTTGGTACTCCTCTGAGAAAAGCTGCTGAAGTGGATGCTGCTCTGGTTGAATGAGGCCTAATGCCCTTAGGCACTGATTTGCCATGTTGTGCATAACAGAAGCGGATGCAGTGGCCTATCCATTTTGAAATTGTCTGCTTTGTAATAGGCTTTCCTTGTGATCCTGCAGCATAGGCTACAAACAGTTGCTCAGTTTTCCTGAAAGCTTTTGTTTTGTCCAAGTAGAATCGTAGTTGTCTGTGTATATCCAAAGCGTGCAGTAGTCTCTCCCCTTTATTCTGGGGATTTGGGTAGAAAGTAGGTAAATTAATGGTTTGGTTCAAGGCCACATTCCATTGGAGACCACTTTTGGCATGAATGTTGGGTTTGTTCTAAGAGAGGCCCTGTCCTGATGAAAAATGATGAAAGGTTCCACAGCCATTAATGCCTGTAACTCTGAGACTCTTCTTGCTGAAGTTATTGCTAGGAGCAGAGCAGTTTTCCATGATAAGAATTTTAGATCAGCTGTGCTGGCGGGTTCAAAAGGAGGCAGTGCGAGTTTTTCTAAAACAAAATTGAGATCCCAAGTTGGTACTGGTGCTCTTTTTGGGGGTCTTATATTTTTTGCCCCTCTGAGGTACTGTCGTAGTAGAGGATGTAAAAAATAGGGGGTTCCGTATTGTAATGACCTGAAATGGCAGAGGCGTGGATTTTAATTGATGAGAAAGGCCTTTGTCCAGCATCTCAGTTAGTTATTGTAAAATCTGAGGTATATTAGGGACAAGTGGCTCGAGCCCTTGTGCCTGGTTCCAAGCACAGAATCTCTTCCATTTTTCTGCATAAGATTTCCTAGTGCTGGGCCTCCTGGCTTCTAAAATGACATCCATAACTGCTTTAGAGAGAGGTGCAGTCTGAGTGGCTACATTATCTGCCATACTGCCAGATTTAAGGTTCTGAGTTGAATGTGTAGAATCTGATTATTTTGTTGTGTCAGAAGATGAGGAATTTGAGGTAGAGGCCAAGCTGGGCCTTGAGCCAAGCTCTTTAGGATTGGGTACCAGTGCTGGCGTGGCCAGTCTGGGGCAATCAGGATCATTTTTGGCCTTTCTTGTCTGACTTTTAGGAGTACCTTGGTAAGAAGAGGCATCGGAGGGAAGGCATAGACTGTCAGGCCTTTCCAGTTGAATGATAGAGCATCCACTTTCCATGCTTGAGAGTGATAAGTTCTTGTGCAGAATTTCTGTATTTGGTAATTGTGAGGGGAGGCAAAAAGATCTATGTCTGAGCATCCCCATTTCCTCATTATCATGCTGAACACCTGTGGACTTAGTTTCCATTCTTGAGGATCCATGAGATTTCTGCTTAGTTTGTCTGCCAGTGTATTTTTTTTCCTGGCAGGAATTGTGCCTGCAGATGTACTTGGTAGGTCAGTGCTGTGTTCCACAAAGTCATGGTTTGCCTGCATAGGGGGTAGGAATGTGTGCCTCCTTGCTTGTTTATGTACCACATAACTGTGATATTGTCCGTCTTTATTAATAGTTGTCCTGGATGTAGTAGGTCCTTCAAAGCTGTCAGGGCATTCTGTACAGCTAGCATCTCTTTTTGATTGATGTGAAGATGCATTTGTTCCTTGGGCCACATGCCCCGAATACATTTTCCTGCCATATGTGCTCCCCAGGCATAATCCGATGCATCCGTTGTTATTGTCTGCCTGGCTGTGGGTAAGGTGAAATGCTGTCCCTTGTTGTGGTGACAGGCCTGGGACCACCATCGAAACTCCTGTTGTAGGCAGGGAATTAAAGTTATGATTGTCTCCAGGCTGTGACAATGCTGAGTCCAAACACTTTTTAGATACCATTGTAGTTTCCTCATATGCAGTTTTATATATGGAATTACTAGAATGCAGGATGTCATGAAGCCCAGAGCCTGCAGAATTTTTCTTGCAGGTAGCTGGGTCTTTGTTGCCATCATTTGAAAGTAATGAGTCAGTTGCCTTTGTTTGTCTGGTGTGAGATAAGCCATCTGGGTAGTTGTATTTAAGCTTGAACCCAGGAATATTATCTCTTGAGAGGCCACTAGTTTTGATTTATTTTCATTTACTGTGTACCCTAGGCAAATTAGTAATCTTTTTACAAATGCCAGATGCTTTAGATGAATGTCCTTACTCTCTGCTTGAATAAGGCAGTCGTCCAAGTAGGGATATATTTGAATTCCTTTTTGTCTGCAAAATGCAATTACTGGTGCCAGGCATTTTGTGAAGACCCTGGGCACAGCAGATAAGCCAAAGGGCAGTGCAGAGAATGGGTAATGCATTGAGCCTGCTATGAATCTGAGGTATCTTCTGCATGATTGTCTGATTGGGACATGCAGGTATGCCTCCTTGAGGTCCAAAGTAACTAGCCAAGCCTTCTTGCCCAGCATGGGCAGAAGTTGCTGAAGTGTTAACATTTTGAATTTTGGAACATCCAGGAAAGTATTTAGGATTGGCAGGTCCAGTATTGGTCTCCAGGCTTTGTCCTTTCTGGGTACTAAGAAAAGTCTTGAGTAAAATCCTTGTCCCTGTTCTTGCTGTGGAACTCTCTGAATAGCTCCCATGTCCATAAGAGCAACAATCTGTTTTTGCACCTCTGCCCATTGATTTTGTGGCAGATCTGGCATACCTTTTGATTTTGGAAGCATGTGGAAGTGGAACCTGTAACCCTGAAAAACAATATTCAGCACCCATTGGTCCTGGGTGATCATGTGCCAGTTTTTTGAGAAAAGTGCTAGCTTTCCCCCTAGGGGTGCTGCCAAAAGGTAAGTGCTTGGCATTTGTAGAGGGAAGTCATTGGGACTATTTCCTATAAGGTTGTGATTTGTCTTCCCCTCCTTTGGGGGCCGAAGCACCCCATTGTTTAGGTCTATAGGAGCCTTGGGGCTGAGATCTGCCTCTTGGGCATCTGTATCTGCCTCTTTGTGGCCTGTCTGACACTGGAAAGGACCAATTTTTTGAAGGCCAGTTTCTGCTAAATCTAGGTGGTTGAACCTGTAAGAAATCTTTCACTGTCTGCATTGATTTTGCTTTATCCTCTATTTTCTTTAGCACCTCTTCTGCCTTAACACCAAACAAAGTATCATGCTGTAGTGGGGTATCCAATAATTTTACTTTAACATGGTCAGGTAAACTTTGTTCCTTCAACCAAGCATGCCTTCGAATAACAGAGCCTGTAACTGTGGCTCTACAAGAAGCCTCTAATGAATCAAAACCACATTGCAGGGTATGATTTCCCACTTGTTCAACTGCATGCAATAAATCCTGCATTTCCTTACTGTCAGGAATTTGAAACCATTTTCTGTTTTAACAATGACATGAGGTACTGTTGATATTTAAGCATGTGAAACTGGCAATTTAAAGCCCTTACAGCTAAAGTAGCAGAAGTGTAAACTTTTTTCCCCCATCTGTCCAGAGCTCTGGAATTCCTATCCGAGGGGACAGGATTTTTAGCAGTGGAAGCCTTAACCCCTTTAGGACCTTGAGAAATTGTTTCTGGGTCTGCAGCGGGGTTTTTGTAAAGAAAGTTATGAGAGTCAGGGACCCTGTAGTACCTGTCTGGCCTTGACTGGTGCAGGGGGTAAAGAATCAGGTTAACAGACTAGATTCAGAGAAAACATCATCAATAATATCAAGCACAGGGGGGATAGCTAGGGGCCTGTGCTGAGGCAATAAAAGGAAGTCTCTGAGCCTTTTCTTGGATTCTGAATAATCCTGGCTCTCCCAATGGAAATGCTCCCTCATGGTGTGCAGGGTTTCCCCAAAAGAATAATCCTCAGGCGGAGAGGCTGAAGGTATAGACTCTTCTGCATCAGAGTCCTCATAGGGAGGGAGAGAATATCCCTGATCAGAAGAGGAATCAGATGAAATGGAAACCTGGTCAGAGGAATCATAGTCAGTGTCTTGCCTAGGCCTTTTGTCAGGAGGGGGATGGGAACCCCTGATTAAAGTAATTAGGTCTTCGGCCATTTTAAGCATCTGTTTCTCTGGCATGGATGACTGTTCTGGAGAATGCTGTACTTGTTTCCTTGTCTTTAATGGTGTTTTTGACTTTGCCTTGGCTACTGTAGTGGGCTTAATTGTAAGCTGTGAAGGTATGAAAACACCCTCAGAAGCTGATGCCTGCTCAGCGGCTCCGGACCTATCTGAGGGAATAGTTTCCATAGGCCCAATACCTTGAGTCTCCACAGGCCTCGGAGTCTCCATGTGGCTGTCGGTTAAGGCATGTGGCTCTGAGGTAGCGGGTGTCAGGGGCTGCGAAAGCACCTCACTGAGAACCAGCTAACCGGCGACTGGCCTTGAAGAGGCTTCGTCGGTTTTGGCCCTTGGATGCCTGTCCTTTTCTTTGTCTTTGCGTTTTTTATAAATTCCGGTCATCGGTTGTTCTGATGGCATTATGTAATTAAACCTTCGGCCAAAATAATGTAAAGCAAAATCAAACCAACATTTAATAGTGCGTTTATTGAATCTAGCACAAAACCGACAACTGGTAACGTCGTGGTCAGGGCCTAGGCAAGGAATACAGTAAGAGTGAAAGTCCTTATGAGATATTTGCTTCCCACAAGAAATACAGTTATTAACTTTTACTGACATCGGTCTGTAGCAAGAAAAAGTTACCCCAACGGGGTACTTAGCTTTATTGAAGACTTCAAAAATCTCAGGAGTCGGGCGACCGGCACTTGCGAACTGCTTTTGCTTCGGGCACCGCGCGGGAAGAAAGACTGAAGAAAATGGCGTTGGTTGCAACTTTTATACCCCTGGCGCACTGACGTCAGGGAAGAGGCGACAGCAACCAACACCGGACCAAGACTTTGGAACTCGGGCCGACTGCGGGTTGCCTGCCAGCAGGATAACCCAAGTGAAATGACTGCAACAGTGAAACACGATGAACATATATATATATATATATATATATATATATATATATATATATATATATATATACATATATACACACACACACACACACACACACACACACACACACACACACACACACATAGTGATGTCACTGGGATAATTATTCCGAAGAAGTTTCAGGTTATTGAAATGAAAGTGCTAAATCAGTGTCTTGTGTTTGGCAATAAACTTTTTTTATACACCTGGATCATTATTTATTGGAGAGGACCAACCTTTATTGACCTAATGGCTGCTACTGCTGTTTTGGTTCCTGGTTCGTACCATAGAAGAGTTGCCGATCAGGTACAAGTGCAGTACCTGCACTCACTGAAACATGTGTGACTGTTGCAGGACCTGCACTCACTGAAACACGTGTGACTGTTGCAGTACCTGCACTCACTGAAACACGTGTGACTGTTGCAGTACCTGCACTCACTGAAACACTGACGACTGTTGCAGTACCTGCACTCACTGAAACTGCAGTACCTGCACTCACTGAAACACGTGTGACTGTTGCAGTACCTGCACTCACTGAAACACATGTGACTGTTGCAGGACATGCACTCACTGAAACACGTGTGACTGTTGCAGTACCTGCACTCACTGAAACACGTGTGACTGTTGCAGTACCTGCACTCACTGAAACACGTGTGACTGTTGCAGTACCTGCACTCACTGAAACACGTGTGACTGTTGCAGTACCTGCACTCACTGAAACGACTGTTGCAGTACCTGCACTCACTGAAACACGTGTGACTGTTGCAGTACCTGCACTCACTGAAACATGTGTGACTACTGCAGTACTATCGCAGTACCTGCACTCACTGAAACACATGCGGCTGTTGCAGTACATGCACTCACTGAAACATGTGTGACTACTGCAGTACTATCGCAGTACCTGCACTCACTGAAACACATGTGACTGTTGCAGGACCTGCACTCACTGAAACACGTGTGACTGTTGCAGTACCTGCACTCACTGAAACACATGTGACTGTTGCAGTACCTGCACTCACTGAAACACGTGTGACTGTTGCAGTACCTGCACTCACTGAAACACGTGTGACTGTTGCAGTACCTGCACTCACTGAAACACATGTGACTGTTGCAGTACCTGCACTCACTGAAACACGTGTGACTGTTGCAGTACCTGCACTCACTGAAACACGTGTGACTGTTGCAGTACCTGCACTCACTGAAACACATGCGGCTGTTGCAGTACTTGCACTCACTGAAACACATGCGACTGTTGCAGTACCTGCACTCACTGAAACACGTGTGACTGTTGCAGTACCTGCACTCACTGAAACACATGCGACGGTTGCAGTACCTGCACTCACTGAAACACATGCGAATGTTGCAGCACCTGCATTCAGACTGTTATTATGGCTGCCTAAATGAATGCATTCAAATGGTAGTAACTGCAGGTGGGGGGTGGGGTTGTGCCAATCTAAGAGATGCAAGGGCAGCAGATGAGCTACCTCACAGCTCTGCATACCTGTGTAGATAATGAGGTTCTACTGGCAGACATGAAAGATGGTCGAATATAGTTTCAGAGTAATGAACATGGGTTTCATACTGCAGCACTGGTGGTAACAGTCACACCTGAGGCAATAAAGAGTATGATGAATGACAAAGTGTCTGATGCAAGAGCAGCATACTACACGTCTGAAGTGTTTTAGCCAGTAAGAAAATAGGTAGGCTGTAAGTTGTACAGAATCCAGTGTGACTTGTGCACGTCTGAAGGCAGGCATCTCTTGTACAGCTTTGCCTGATACTGTGTAGAATTTAGGGTGGAAAGCACTGCACTTTACATAGAAAAAGTGATGAGAAGCATTTGATGATTTACTGTTATGTTATTAGAGAAAAGCCAGGCAGACAGATGGATTCAGGTCAATACAGCTGTTTTTTTTCACATAGCGACTAACCACTTCCCCCACATATTTCAGGTTTCAGCCCAGGCCATGTAAGCAGAAAATGCCAGGTAGTATGAAGCTATTTGTTCAGGATTGTGTCCAAAGCTCAGTGTGAAATGTTCTGACCCATGACTTGGGGGTTTCATTTTAAAGGCTGGCGGGGGAGGCTTACATATCTAGATAGTCCGAATAATGAATGTTTAGTCAGTTATTTTAATTGAGTAAGGTCAAAAGATTAAGCAGTTATTTTCTCAGCCTTCTGGTATGTAAATTCCAACAGCAGTGTGTATCCTCAACACTTTATGAAAGAAAAAAGACAAAACTTCTATTTTCATGCTAACAAAACTGCAACATAATTACACTCATGAGAAAGTGATAATGCTGCTCTGACAAACGAAAGTTCCCAACTAAAAATGAAAAAAAAAAAAAAACTTTTCAGCCAGTGATAGATTTAGCAGGGTTTACAGAAAGACATTCATTAATTTAAATAAGCAGTATGACTGATTAAATAAATGAATACGGAATCGACAAACTGCGGATACTAAATGAAAACCAACAATGCGTCACTGGTACTAATACTGCCCTATCAGCATGGCTGACTGCACCCCGTAACAGATTACACCCAGGGCAGCCGCTCATCTCACTCTGTCCAGGCTACGGTTCTACAGCTACAACTCACCTTCTCTACATTTGTGCCAGCACCTGTAACCATGAAACTAGCTGGAAACCAGAACATAATGCTACCTTGCATCTCCGTTAACTAGCTATGTGTCCTTGGCAACCTGTGTCCAATGTAGATTTGGCCTCCTTACACTGACATCGATACTGCTCAGTGATGGAGCTTCTACATCTGCCTTGATCTTAACAGATTCTGAGTGCGTTTCATGGCTTCTACCATTTCAAGTTTAAACAGTAGTTTTAAGCACTGGCTGCCTACCTTAACCACTTCTACAAACCAACTGAATGGGTTACTGCTGCTTTCAGCACACCATATGGCTCTATCATCCATCTCCTCATTGACAAGCTGTGCCCAGAATGGAGACCATACTTCTCAACAGCTAGGACTTATGTAGAGCTCTATGATTTTCACCCTCAGTTTTAGTCGAGCTCCTCTTAGATTTACAGGGTTCCTCAGAAATTTAGCCTGTTTATGGGTATAAATTAAACTGAATATATAAACTAAGTCTACAGAGAGACTCACTACCACTAACTATGTAAGGTCTCAACCTCTTAGTGCAAGAAATCTGGACAAAGCCTAAAATAATGGGGGGGGGCAATGGCCTAAAACAGCCGTAGATTTTAAATATTGATCTTATAAACTTAGAAAGTTACTAAATTAACAGGATTTGTGTTAGCATGCTTTTACTGAAAGATATTAACTCTGAATCTCAAATGTATGTCATTATGTAGTGATTTCAATCCATATTGATTTGCCAGCAAACCACAAATTTTATGAGGATCAGACCAAAAATATGAGGCAAACATCTATAAATTCTATGAAAATCTGTACAGTTCAGAGCTATGGAGTGTAGTATATAAAGACCTTCTGATGTGAAGAGTAAGGGCTGGCTCCATTTTTGGACCCTATGGTATGATTTTTAATGTTCAGAGCTTCAGACAGAGGTACCATTTTAGCTGGATAAATGCTCAAACTTTTCCTCTGTTTGCACTCAGCAATGACCTAAGGTTTGCTAGACATAGGCATGTATATCTTTTCAGGATTTATGCTGGGCACTTATATGTTTTCAGGATTTATATAAAATATGGTACTGCTAGAATTATGTGAAATTATTTTCTATAGCTAAACTGCATACTGTGTATTCACGTGACATGGATTCGGTTTCCAATCTGGGCTCCCATTCTAAGACTGATGCTGTGGTTCAGCATTATGGTACTGTTGTACTCATGAGAAATCACATCCTTTGGATGACATATTAAGCTGTGGACCCATCTACCCAAGCTGGTGGTAGCTTAGATGTTAAAGATCCTTCTAAAGAAAAAAAATGGGAATTTTCTCCTTTGCCTTGGCCAAAATTCCTAGCTGTATAAATACCATCTCACAACTCTATAAAACTAGGCAATAAGCCTAACAGGACTTATTCAATTTATAAACGTGAAAAAAAAAATATTTACAGAACTAGAACTGAAGTAGTGCTTGGGGGAGGTGCTAAGCCCTGCTTGTAAAATTTTCAAACTCCTGGTCATTTCGGATACAGACCCGAATGTAGGAAGTGTATTAGGGTTTCTCCCCACAAAACAATTGTTTAAACATTTAGTGGCATTGCTACATGCAAAGGGTGTTCGATAAGTGGACATATTTTCAGACAGTACTACGACTTTTGACAAGGAGATTAAATTCTCAACAATCAGCAAAATCATGACCAGCTGATATCCTTCTGCATCTTGTTTTAGGATTTCTGCTTATTGTCTTAAATATCACCATGTTAAAAATCTGAATTTGACAAGGAGCATCTAAGAACAAGCTTAAAAGCCATCATACGAAAAAACGAACCCACAGATACAACGGCTCGTATGAAGTCATAAATACAAGGTTTAACTCTAAAACAAAGCATTTGCAGGAATCATGGTTCCTTTAGCTATTAAAAAAAGATCCTTAACAATACATGAGTTATCTATACCAAATACCCCCTCAACTCTCCTCCCATTTGACCATACAATGTTTGGCTACTTCACCTTGAATTATAAAGGCCTCTTTACACTTCTTTCCCTGCTCATCAATAAGTCCTACAACGTCCCTTTTCTATGCCATCACATCCTACAGCTCTTGCCAATGACACAAGCAGCCATTACCATTATGTGAAAATCGATCCTTCACTAAGTGACCTAATTCGAAACTCAGAAAACATGTTTAAGCAAATGTGGCATCATATTTAAAACAGACATTAGTTTGTTCAACCTGAAAAAATAAAGACTATGTAAAGACATTTCATTTTTATACGAATGTGCACAGGCAAGTAATAGGCTAACTGCCCTTGATGGCAATTTTGAACCTAGCCAATTTACCTTTTAAAGGGGAGAAACAAACCCTGTACCTTGTGTTTCTGAGGTAAACACCGTAATCATTATAACCACCCCAAGTGGCTGTCATCTCAGATCATGTCCAAGCACATGCGACTAACTGCAGCCCCCAATTTCAGCACTTCCAGCTTTCTTCCCTGTACTTACTGCTTTTGGATTATGGAAAAACAATATTTTCACATGTACTTCAAAAAAAGTGGCTTAAACTGTTGCAGAGCACCAGTGATGAAAAGTATAGTTGTGTACCTACCATAAATGTAGATGTTATATTCACTGTTGCAGTCATTACTCTTGGGGTTATCCTGCTGGCAGGCTACCCGCAGTCAGCCTGAATTACAAAGTCTTGGTCCGGCATCAGTTGCTGTTGCCTCTTCCCTGACGTCAGTGTGCCAGGGGTATATAAGATGCAGCTGACACCATTTTCTTCAGTTTTTCTTGTCCCGGATGTCAGGTGCCCCCCAAACGGGTAGGCTAAAAAAAATTATGCCAATAAACATGCATGCACTAAAGTAAACATTTCCTTCATCTACAAGCAAATACACCACATAGGTTGTATAGAATAGAGAAGTACAGAAAAGACCCAGCAAAAGAAAGGGGGATGGTGGGAGGGTAACCTGGACTGCAACAATGAATACACTTGAACATATACATTTATGGTAGGTACACAACTGTACTACGTTCAACATGTTTCACTGTTGCAGTCATTACTCTTGGGTTGAATCCCAAAGCTGAGGATGTGTGGCTGGGGCTAAATAGGATTAGGAGAGGCTATGAGGCCCTGCAGAACTGCAGTGGCAAAGCTTGCTCTGGATTTAGAGTAGAGAGGTAAGTGGTAGTGCTTTGTAAAAGTGTGCACTGAACTCCAAGTTGCAGCCTCTAAGATGTCTTTGGTTGGTACTCCTCTGAGGAAGGCTGCTGAAGTGGCTGCTGCTCTGGTTGAATGTGGCCTAATGCCCTTAGGCACTGATTTGCCATGTTGTGAGTAGCAGAAACTAATGCAATGGCCTATCCATTTTGAAATAGTCTGTTTTGAGATAGCCTTTCCTTGTGATCCTGCAGCACATGCCACTAAAAGTTGCTTAGTCTTTCTGAAAGCTTTAGTTCTGTCCAAGTAGAAGTGTAGCTGTCTGTGTATGTCCAAAGAATGCAGAAGTCTCTCACCCTTGTTCTGTGGGTTTGGATAAAAAGGTAGGCAAGTGAATGGTTTGGTTAAGGGCCACACTGGACACCACCTTAGGCATAAATGTCGGGTTTGTCCTCAGAGAAACCCTGTCTGGATGGAAAATGATAAAAAGGTTCCACAGCCATGAGTACCTATAACTCCAAGACTCGTCTTGCAGAGGTTATTGCTAGGAGCAGAGCTGTTTTCCAGGATAAGAATTTTATATCAGCTGTTGATGCGAGCTCAAAAGGAGGCAGTGTGAGTTTTTCCAAGACATAATTGAGGTCCCATGCAGGTATTGGTGCTCTCCTTGGAGGTCTTATGTTTTTGGCCCTCTGAGGTACTGCCTTATTAAAGGATGAGAAAAAATAGGTGGTTCCATAGTGTAATGGGCTGAAATGGCAGAGGCATGGATATTAATCACTGAAAAGAATAGTCCTTTGTCCAGCATCTCAGTTAAGTATTGTAAAATCTGAGGAATATTTGGTTCAAACATATCAATGCCTTGTTCCTGGTTCCAAGAAGAGAATCTCTTCCATTTTTCTGCATAAGATTTTCTGGTACTGGGCCTCCTGGCCTCCAAAATAACATCCATAACAGCTTTGGAGAGAGGAGTGTTCTGAATGGCTACATTATCCGCCATGCTGCCAGGATTTAAGGTCCTGAGTTGGCTGTGCAGGATCTGATTGTTTTGTTGGGTCAGTAAGGGAGAAATCTGAGGCAATGTCCAGGCTGGGTCTTGAGACAAGTTCTTTAGGATTGGGTACCAGTGCTGGCGTGGCCAGTCTGGGGCAATCAGTATCATTTTTGGATTCTCTTTCTGACCTTTAGGAGTACCTTGGGGAGGAGAGGCAGAGGAGGGAAGCCATATACTGTTAGGTCTTTCCAGCTGAAAGATAGAACATCCACTTTCCATGCTTGCTTGTGATAAGTCCTTGTGCAGAATCTCTGTAGTTGCCAGTTGTAAGGGCAGGCAAATAGATCTATGTCTGTGCATCCCCATTTCCTTGTTATCATGCTGAAGACTTGTGGATCCAGTTTCCACTCATGGGGATCCATGAGGTTTCTGCTTAGTTCGTCTGCCAGAGTATTTATCTTTCCTGGCAGGAATTGTGCTTGCAGGTGAACTTGATAAGTTAATGCTGTGTCCCACAAAGTCATGGTTTGTCTTCAGAGGGGGTAGGAATGTGTGCCTCCCTGCTTGTTTATGTACCACATGACTGTAGTATTGTCCATCTTTATCAGTAGTTGTCCTGGATGAAGTAGATTCTTGAAGGCTGTCAGGGCATTTTGTACAGCTAGCATCTCTTTTTGATTGATATGAAGATGCATCTGGCTTGCGGGCCATGTGCCCTGAATACATTTTCCTGCCATGTGGGCCCCCCCAGGCATAATCTGATGCATCCGTTGTTAGTGTCTGCCTGGCTGTGCGTAAAGTGAATGGCTGTCCCTTGTTGTGGTGACAGGCCTGTGCCCACCATTGAAACTCCTGTTGCAGGCAGGGAATGAGGGTAATTAATGTTTCCAGGCTGTGGCAATGTTGAGTCCAAACACTTTTTAGATACCATTGTAGTTTCCTCATATGCAGTCTGGCATATGGAATTAGCAGAATGCAGGATGCCATGAAGCCCAAAACCTGCAGATTTTTTCTTGCAGATAACTTGGTCTTTGTTGCCAACATTTTGAAGTAAGAAGTCAGTTGCCTTTGTTTGTCTGGCATGAGATAAGCCATCTGGGCAGTTGTATTTAAGCTTGCACCCAGGAATATTATCTCTTGAGAGGGTACTAGTTTTGATTTTTTTTCGTTTACTGTGTACCCTAGGCAAATTAGTAATCTTTTTACAAACGCCTGATGCTTTAGTAGAATTTCCTTGTTCTCTGCTTGAATAAGGCAGTCATCCAAGTAAGGATATATTTGAATTCCTGTCTGCAAAATGCAATTACTGGTGCCAGGCATTTTGTGAAGACCCTGGGCGCAGTAGATAAGCCAAAGGGCAGTGCAGAGAATTGGTAGTGCATTGAGCCAGATATGAATCTGAGGTATCTTCTGCAAGATTGTCTGATTGGAACATGCAGGTATGCCTCTTTTAGGTCCAAAGTTACAAGCCAAGCCTTCTTGCCCAGCATGGGCAGAAGCTGCTGCAGAGTCAACATTTTGAATTTTGGAACATCCAGAAATGTGTTTAGAATAGACAGGTCCAGTATTGGTCTCCAGGCTTTGTCCTTTCTGGGTACCAAGAAAAGTCTTGAGTAAAATCCTTGTCCCTGCTCTTGCTGTGGTACTCGTTGAATGGCCCTCATGTCCATGAGGGATGAAACTTGCTTTTGTGCCTCTGCCCATTGATTGTGTAGCAGGTCTGGCATACCTTTTGCCCTTGGCAGGGTGTGAAAGTGGAACCTGTAGCCTTGAGACACTATGTTCAACACCCATTTGTCCTGGATGATCATGTGCCAATTTTATGAAAAAAGTGCTAGTTTTCCCCCTAAGGGGGCTGCCACAAGATAAGTGCTTGATGCTGGCAGAGGAAAGTTATTGGGACTGTTTCCTGAATGGCTGCGATTTGTCTTCTCCGCTTTTGGAGGTAGAAGCACCCCATTGTTTAGGCCTGTATGAGCCTTGGGGCTGGGATCTGCCTCTGGGATGTCTGTATCTGCCTCTTTGTGGTCTGTCTGACACTGGAAAGGACCAATTCTTTGTAGGCCAGTTCCTGCTAAATCTGGGTGGCTGCACCTGTAAGAAATCCTTAACTGTCTGCATGTATTTCGCCTTGTCCTCCATTTTCTTCAACACCTCTTCTGCTTTAACACCAAACAAAGTATCATGCTGTAATGGAGCATCTAATAATTTTGCTTTAACATGATCAGGCAGATTCTGTTCCTTTAACCAAGCATGCCTCCTGATGACAGAACCCGTAACAGCAGCCCCTGCAAGAGGCCTCCAGAGAATCAAAACCACATTGCAAAGTATGCTTTCCCACTTGTTCAGTTGCATGCAATAAATCCTGCATTTCCTTGTTTTCTGCACATTCAGAATTTGTTAACATTTTCTGTTTAAGCAGTGACATTAAGTATTGCTGATATTTAAGCATATGAAATTGACAATTTAAAGCCCTCACAGCCAAGGTAGCAGAAATGTAAACCTTTTTTCCCCCATCTGTCCGCCCTTCAATCCCTATCAGAGGGGATAGGGTTTCTTGCAGTGGAAGCCTTGACCCCTTTGGGACCCTGAGAAATAGTTTCTGGGTCAGCAGCAGGGTTTTTATTAATAAATTTATGTGAATCTGGTACCCTGTAGTATCTGTCTGGCTTAACAGGTGCAGGGGGTAAAGAGTCAGGAGACAGGCCGGACTCAAAATACATCATCTACAATGTCTAACACAGGGGGAATAGCAAGAGGCCTGTGCTGAGGTAGTAAAAGAAAGTCTCTGAGCCTTTTCTTAGATTCCGAGTAGTCTTGGCTCTCCCAGTGGAAGTGCTCCCTCATGGTATGCAGGGTTTCCCCAAAAGAATAATCCTCAGGAGGGGAGGCTGAAGGGATAGATTCTTCAGCATCAGAATCCTCATAGAGAGGGAAAGAGTATTCTACATCAGAGGAGGAATCAGAGGAAATGGAAACCTAATCTGAAGATTCATATTCTGTCTCTTGCCTAGGCCTCTTATCAGGAGGGGGATGGGAACCCCTGATCAAAGTAATTAGGTCTTCGGCCATTTTGAGCATCTGTTTTTTTGGCATGGAGGCCTGTCCATGAGCTTGCCGCACTTGTTTCTTTGTCTTTAGTGGTGCTTTAGTCTTTGCCTTTGAGGCTGTAGTCGGTTTTATATATAACTGTGTAGGTCTGAAAACACCCTCAGAAGCGGATGCCTGCTCAGCAGCTCCGGACCCATCTGAGGGAATATTTTCCAAGTGTCCAACACCTTGAGTTTCCAGAGGCCTAGTCTGCTCCACGTGGGAGTCGTAAACGGCCTGCGGCTCTGAGGTAGCGGGCGTCAGGGGCTGCGAAAGTGCCTCACTGAGAACCGGAGAACCAGCGACTGGCTTAGAAGAAGCCTCATCAGTTTTGGACCTCGGATGCCTGTCCTTTTCCTCGCGTTTCTTGTGAATTGCGGTAGTTGGATGGCTATCCAAAGACATTGTGTAATAAAATCTTCGGCCAAAGTAATGAAATGCAAAATCGTACCAACACTTAAATAGTGCATTGGTTAAATGTAGCACAAAACCTGCAATTAGCAACGTCGTGATCAGGGCCCAGGCAAGGAATACAATAAGAATGGAAGTCCTTATGAGGTATTTGCTTCCCACAAGAAATACAATTATCAACTTTTTCTGACATCGGTCTGGAGTAAGAAAAAAAAGTTTCCCCAACAGGGTACTTCGCTTTAAATTAAGACTTCGGATCTGAAATTCGAACACGAAAATCTCAGGAGTCGGCCGACTGGCACTTGGGAACTGCTTCTGCTTCGGGCACCGCGCGGCAAGAAAGACCAAAGAAAATGGTGTTGGTTGCATCTTTTATACCCCTGGCACACTGACGTCAGGGAAGAGGTGACAGCAGCCGATGCCAGACCAAGACTTTGGAATTCAGGCCGACTGCGGGTAGCCTGCCAGCAGGATAACCCCAAGAGTAATGACTGCAACAGTGAAACATGATGAACATCAGATCCCTTTTCTATCTCACCTGCACTCTTCCTACAATCAGTTTTCCTTCTTCTGTCCCTTCCACCTGCTGCTCTTCCAGTATAGCCGAGAGTCACTACCCACATACTTCCCTCCTGCTTTCCCCATGCTGGTCACTCCTGCATGGCTGACAGTCACTACCCCCATACTTCCCCCCTGCTTTCCCTATGTTGGTCACTCCTGCATGGCTGACAGTCACTACCCACATACTTCCCTCCTGCTTTCCATGAGTTGTTCACTCCTGCACAGGTGACAGTCACTACCCACATACTTCCCCCCTGCTTTCCCCATGTTTGCTCCTGGATGGCTGACAGTCACTACCCACATACTTTCCCCCCTACTTTCCCTGTATTGTTCAGTCCTGTACAGCTGACAGTCACTGCCCCACATACTTCCCTCTTACTTCCCCCATGATGTTTGCTCCTGCATGACCACCCTTTAACTAGTCACCGATATCTGCACCTGGACTTCTACTTCGGATCACTTCTCCTTATCCGCTCTTTTTTTGTGACTGGATCTTCTGCCATATCCTTTCACCTTGCTCTGTGCCACTTCACTTGCGTGTAATCTCTTGGCAGAGGCTAGCCATGTCCTCCTGTATGATGCCACACTGAGTGCCACACCACCATTACTTCTACTGGCCACCTGCTGCCTTCACCTTCACAGCACCACTCTGCCTTTTCTGACTTACGACAACCCTCTACCTTATCCAGCTCCCATAATCGCGCTTGATTCTTACTTTCTTTCTTCTGCAGACACCAAATCCTCTGCCTCCCCTAAAACTGAAAGCCACACACTTTCCCTACATCATGAGATCACGACTCCCTCTGCCATTCTTCTTGTCCACCTATTCCCCCTTCATGGTGCCCCTATTCCCCCTTCATAGTGCCCCTATTCCCCCTTCATAGTGCCCCTATTCCCCCTTCACGGTGCCCCTATTCCCCCTTCATAGTGCCCCTATTCCCCCTTCATGGTGCCCCTATTCCCCCTTCACAGTGCCCCTATTCCCCCTTCATGGTGCCCCTATTCCTGCATCTGTCATTATTTTCATTTTTAATTTATATGGCTGCATCTTTTTAATCATCTATCTGGGCCTTTATTTACTTTTAATGTTATCCATTAACTACCAAGATGCCAGACATTTTTCAGCTGGAAGTCAATGCAGTTTTAAAGGATTCATTGGACTTGTTTTTGGTAAATCCTGTGTTGAAAAACATAGTGATAAACTATACTAACGTAGCAAAGCTATATGCTTTTGTTGGCAGTACATTTGGCATATTAAGACCACTTTTTTAAGTTGATTTCAGTCATGACATAATGAACATTCAAAAATCTAAGATAATACACTGCTTTGGTAATTTGGTCAGCAACTACCATGCCTTCTGTTACGATTTCAATGAGATTGCTTACAGAGATGATCTAGCAAACAAATAAATTAAGTTTTTGCTCTACTTGATCACTACACATTTCTTTGTTAGTTAACAGTCCAAGATGGCTGGATGCTGCTGAGAGAAGATGAACACTTTTTTCATTGGTTACTCCACCGTTGCTTATTCAGCCTTCACTGGAATCGACTCAACTTATTGTACATTTCAAAATGTCATCATTTATCTTTCGTGAGATGCTATAAGAACTCTCCATCACTGTTGTTGATATGGTTTTCTCTTGGGCTCATTTTGCTTCCAGTTTCCTTTCAGATGCAAAATATTGCAAGATGCTGGGTTACCAATGACTGAATTGTGAATGATACAGAGTCCCTACATTTTTTATTATGGGGTTAGAAGGCTTTGTGGGGTTGCTCTGTACCTCATTTTAATAGTCAACTTTTTTTTAATGTCAGCATGGCTTTGTGACAATGTTGCCACCTGAAGACCAAGTCGTTCTGCACTCAGTTCTTATGGGGTCTTCAGAATTCAGGCTTTGGATGAATTTTATCCTGTTTGAACAATTATTCAGTCTGAACTTTTACATACTGGACTCATGCTGTAGCTGAGTCTGCCAAATGGTGAACTGGTGGCCCATTTTGTAACACTTTCAGTCTACCACTATTTGTAACATTTTACACAAACACACACACACACACACACACACACACACTCACACACACAAGTCATTTGATATAAATATATACGTTACCTAAATCCATCATAATCAAAAAAAAAAAACAGATTTTTTTTTTGGCAAGGACTTTCTACACCCTCATGTCAGGAACTTCACCCCGACCCCCCCCCCCCCTCTCTCTCTATATCTATATATATATATATATATATATATATATATATATATATATATATATATATATAGATATATACATATACACACAGATATACACACACACACACACACATATACATACACACACACACACACACACACAGTCTCCATGTTTGCACTACAGGTGGGAAAACACTAAAAGTGCATCACAAGTGATCAAAATCCAACGCACAGGGTAAAGAGAACTCCAATATTACTTACAAATCTATAAGAAAACTAAACACCAGCGATACAAAATGATAAACTGTCCTTATTATCAGAGTTACAGGTGCATAGTGTGTTGTGTAGGCTGCCATTAGATAACACACTATTAGGTCACTTTAAGACCATTTTTGTTTAGATAAACTGATAATTAGAACACTCAAAGGTAACCCATGTATTATACACATATATAACTTACTAACATCTGTGTGCAAAGCTAACTCATGTATTATACACATATATAACTTACTAACATCTGTGTGCAAAGCTAACTCATGTATTATACACATATATAACTTACTAACATCTGTGTGGTGGGGAATATCACACCAATAGCAGCCTACAAGTATCTTGCATTCCAGAGCACTTTCTGAAAATAAACTTAGAAAGCATTACATAAGCAAATGTAAATATTTTATAAACAACTAAAACTAATAAAACTGCACTTTTTTACTGACGACATTGCTATTTGTATTCTTTACAGTGGCACTAGTCAAGTACATTCATCGATTTTCCATAAATACCAATGAACCTATGAATTTAACAACTATGAATCTAATGACCACAAGGCCTTTTTAAGCCTAGCCATGAATCCCAAGTATCTGACAAGTTCTTGATAAGTGGGGACTTAGGAGAGGAAACATTTACAAGCAGAGGCCTGGGAGATGAACCATTTACAGGCTGTCCATGTCCATTAAAGATATAGGTGCCAAACTAGGGATGAATTTCCTCTTTTGCATCCAATTGTCCGTTACACTTGAACTGGCTTAGGCAGGAATTCTGCTTCACACAGATGGAGGGGGGGACTGTTCCAGACATTGGGTCATCTCTGGGATACATACCTGTCTCTCCAGCAGCTCTTATTTATATCACAGGCAAGGTTTAAGTCTTAGAATGTATAATTCTGGTGGTATTTGTTTTGCGGATATGCAGGAAGTCCATTAGAGAGGGGTCTGACAATGCCCTCTATGCCAGAAATAGATCTCCCCTCAACAGCCAGTAAAAGACAGAATACAGGGATAGGGCCTTGAGATGGTCTGCATAGGACATGCTACTTACACCCCGTTTTTATTTTTAATGAAGAACCTCTGTGGACATTCCAGTTGGTAGACATGCCTTGTTAGGTACATATCAAAGGGGGCACTGTACTCAATGATATGTCTGATGAATGTTGAATACAGTGGAACAATGATTTCCTTGGACCTAGATGGGTCAACTCGAAGGGAAGTGTTGTCAATATGAAAGTTACTAGGGGTAGATGACTTCCTGAAGAATACTATTATGCATTTCATGGCATTTGGGTTTAGTCCATGGCTCTGACTCCAGTTTGTTTGTCTGTGTCCTGGAGAACATTAGTGTCTGTGTGGGATTTAATAACAGCTCCTAGTTTGCAATCATCTACACATTTAGTCAGCCAGAGGCCATTAACATTGGCTTTGACTTCAGAGAAGTAAATGCCAAAAAGGAGCAGTCCCAGGACCAATACCTGAGGGACTCCACTTGTGAATGGCCTCTTTGTAGAGGTGGACTCCTCAATACTAACTTCCTGCGTCCTGTCTGTAAGCCAGTTGGCTATCCACCAGGTGGCATAAGGGGTTGTGCCTAACCTCCTAAGTTTGTAAACAATACCAGAGTGGGGTATTGTGTTAAATCCCTTAACCAGGTCAAGGTAGACAGTGTGAACCATTTTGTCCTCATCCATTGATTGGTGATCTTCTCAAAGAAGTCCAGCAGGTTGAATAGGAAAGACCTGCCCTTGACGAAACCAAATTGGGTTGGGTCCAGTGTCTGGAGGCTTATTACATCATTATTGATCATTTCCATGATAAATTCTTTCCATGGCTTTACATATGAGACTAGTGAAACTTATGGTTCAGTAGTTTCCAGGGTCTGTAGATGGCTCACTTTCTGCAGAGGGATGAATTTTGCTGTTCTCCATTCATGAGGTACAAAGCCTGTTTGGAGGCTACAGTTAGCTTCAGAGGGCTTGAAAGGTCATGTTTCATGCTATTTAGAAGGCATCCTGGGATACTGTCTGGGCCTATTGATGCAGTGTTCTTAGCCAAGTGGCCTAGTGGGCTAATGCACTATGCTGTCTTAGAGACAGCATTAAGGACCTGTTCCCTAGTTTTAGCAGGGGTAGTTATATTTGATGGTACTTCCTGAGAGAAGGGTGAGGGGGGAAGACAGGGGTGAAGTTGGAGCTGAATTTGTCAGCTAGCAGATTTGCTACATCTTCTGGCTCACTATAGGTGGCTCCATTTAAAATGAGCTCTGCACACAACTGTGTATTGCCTTTGAGGTTGCGCCATAGCTAAAGAATGCCGTGTGGTTATCCTTGGTCTGGGAGACCAAACTTAACCTCAGATTTGGCTTTGATAGACTTTATTTGTCCTCCGAGTTGTTTATTTAGTTTAATGAGTGTGCTTTTACCCTGCTGGGTGCTGCACCTCCTAATTTTTGCCATGATTTTCTTCCTCCTGTTTATGCAACTTATTTATTTTGTGATTCCACCAGGGTGTGGCTTGTTTAGTTCTGTACTTTCTCCTGGTGGGTACAGATGACTCGATTGTAGCTATTAACAAGCTTTTATAGGGTTTCTGTGAACAGTTCTGCAAAGGCAGCAGTGTTCTCAGGGCTTATGGGGGCTTGAAATTTTGCCAGGTTATCACTTAATAGCAGGAAGTTATCTTTAGAGTAGTTTCAGAATATTCTAGGGTTAAACTGGGTGTCTAGGATTTATATTTACTTCAAAGGAGATTGTTTTGTGCTCTGACCTTACCAGAGAAGTCATTACACTAGGGGGTGTGCAGCACTCTCCCATATTAATGAGGACCAGATCGACTATGGTTGCACCCCTGGTTGGTGAACTGACAATCTGGACCAGGCAGCTTGTATTTACAGAATTCAGGAATCTCTGTACCTGTACGTTTGGTGTCGTATATGATTCTCAGTTAACAGTGGGGTATTTAAAGTTGCCCATGTACATGGTATTGGGTTGGATGGTGATTCCTTCCAATAAGTTTAAATACATGGTATGGGTGTCCTGGGTCATAGAGGGGGACCTGTAGCTTGCAAGAAAGTGACATTGGATTTTACTTATGGTGATTTGAACATGGAGAAGCTTGAGTGTATTGTCCTGTTTGACAAGTCTTGAGGTATATTTATTTTTGATGTAAATCAAGACATCTCCACCTTTACCCCCTGTGTAGTAGCTGGTCTAAATGTGTGAAAGGCATTATAACCTTGCACGGTTGGTTTGCTCTCCATGGTTTTCAACCATGTCGCAAAAGACATCAGCATTCTCTAGAGTGAAGAGAGCTTCTATGGAGTGGAGTCTAGCATTGAGCAGTAATACCTTTAGATTTTTCTATGGAGTGAGTCTAGCATTGAGCAGTAATACCTTTAGATTCTCTTGGTTCTGATTTCCTATGTCAGAAGTTTGGCATTGCCTAAAAAGGCACTATGGGGGAATACAATGTTTTAGCTAATATTCGAAAGCCTAGAGGGGAGAGGTGCAGATCATCCCTGGCAAAGCAGCATGGTTTGTTGACCATCTCTTTCCATGCGGATAAATATTGTACCCCCTTAGAATGACACCAGAAACTAAGCCAACTTTTAAAGTCAATCATCTTTTGTTTGTATTGTGACATCATCCTTGGAGAAGGTAAAATGCTGCTCAAAGCTAGGCTCATACCAGCCTGGGACACACATTCTGAGAGCTCCATGATGTCTCTCTTCATATAGTCTAGGGAGGTACGTCTCAGGTCATTTACACCCACATGGCATATGACCGAGTCATACTGGTACTTGTGTTCCAATGACCTGAATATGTCCATATACATACAAACCCCAAATATTTGTTCAACTTTCAAAAACAAATTGTCATATCTTAGAAATTGTACAACCTAGACATATATCGTTTGAACATTTTTGTTAACCAGACATAAGATTTCACATGACAACAAAAATCTCTCTATCAGTGCATCTTTATTGAGATATGTACAGAAATATGAAAACATATGCTTAATCGTATAATTAGCAATATAAAGAACACTGAATATTTCTCAAGATGTGCAACTTACAGTGCAAATATCAAAGACAGTTTTCTTCAAGAGCATCTGAGGTTTCACATGATGTCTTGCAACAGTTTATAAGTCACTTTTTATGTACATATAAATATATTGTTTGTTTCCATCATTACTAACAACTAGCAATATCTTGGGTGTAATGTGACACAAACAGCCAATGACAATGAATTTTCCTGTCTCCCATCATAGCATTTCACACTACACCCTGCAATAGCATGTAGGGCTTTCAACTATGAAAATACAAAAATAAATAAAATATGAAGAAGTGACAAATTACTTGACTAACAGCTCTTTGAACTTTCTAACACTACCTATTATTAGGTGATAAGTTACTTGGTTAAAGAAGCCAGGCCCAAGTAAGGTCTGGACACTATAAGGAGCTAATTGTACAAACTGGATGAAAAAGCAAGAATGGTGTTATAGGCTTGAGTGAACAGCAAGCTTTGATGGCACCCCATTCTTCTTTGATGACACCCCATTCTTTTCAATGACACTAATGCCACTTCATGTACCGCATTACACTGTTTTAGTTTTCTTGTCCAGTGTTAGGAAATAAGCATTAAAATAAACCTCAAAAAAAGCGAAATCTCATTCTGTCTTTATGCATTCCTTGCAACATAGTGCATGCCTTGGACAGTATTTTATGACTACTGAGTAAATTAAATGACCATCTTTGTCTTCGAAAGTGGAAATTATTACACAAACATTTATCACCTTCTACTTTCAAGCAGTAATCTGGAAATTCATGCAGCTGACACTCTTGCATTACATACAAGTGGAAATTTTGCTAACAATTACTCTGGGACAATAAATTAAGATTACAATAAGTACCACTGCACTGATGAAGTACTTTCAATAATGTGACAGCCATGCTACAAACCGCATTTTGTTTCTGCAGATTATGGTGACAAACAAACTTGAGTGCTGACAACTGTAGGTTTTACTCTTACATGTGGAAATTAATTTCTGAGGCTGAAAACCATTGCTACATATCCTGTGTCTGCCATTATAGCTCAAGATCCAAAGACTACAGTTCATATTACACACATTTAGTTTTTGACAATTCATTAATCATGGCCTGGTTTTGCACGCTTACATGAAGAGGTAAACACTGAAGATCCCCTAAACACCGATGCCCTTCCAATCCTCATTTTACCTTTCCTGTTAAACAACTCCACTCCAGTGTTGTTTTTTTTTTTCTTTCTTTTTTGGCTTCTGTAGTGACCCACTTTCCTCTTATGCCTAATCTATGACTCAGTGCAAAAAGTCACTAAAATGCATCACTGAAACGGTTGTTCCCATAGCTACTAATCTAATAGCTGTTTACAGAAAAAAACTCAGAAACAAACACTTTGCCTCAGTGAATCAGAACAGGACAGTAAGTGCATGCCATGTGCCCACTAAGTCCTGATATGACTGAACCCTTAGTCTGCAGAGTCCGTACTTGCAAATGATTTATTAATTACATATTTAATTTTTACAAAACTCCTCAAGAGTATTGGATATTTAATGTTCTTGAGGCAAGCAGTTATACACAGGCAAAAAGTAAATGCCCACTGACAAGTCGTCCCTCCCTGCAGTTTTCACATACTTGGCAATAAATCTTGAAGAGATTTAAGCCTGTGAACTGTTAATGATTTTTCATTGTGTAGTTATGGGTTTAGTTCACTCAGTCTCCACTTTCAAATTCCAGGACCAAGCAAAGTGAACTAGTCAGATGTTAAGATGGTACTCCTGGTTCAGCCCTATGAATAAACATCTCAGTCTAGTGGGCTTACGAGTGAAATAAAATAACAAGACCAAACTTTGCAACACAAACCGCTGAAACATGATTCCAACCACTTATTGCATTAGTGCTGGGATTCTAAAAGAGTCAGGGTGGTTCATAGGTTCATAGGTTCGTACTAGGCTATCTGCCCTAGGGCATTTATAAGCCTAGCCAGAGTGTATGTGGCTTACACCACCCCTTAGGATGAGAATACTACGCCCTTTTAGGGTTTAGTTTACTATGCCTCTGTCTAGTAGTGAGACAGAGATGACCCCCGGGGTAAACCTACGATCTCCCATCCACTCGTCGAGATTTCTCTTGAATAGAGTCAGTGAGGGGCTCTGCCTAACATGGACTGGGATTCTGTTCCAGAGTGTAGGGAGCCTCTGGGTTATGAATCTGTCCCTCCAGCACGTCCTATTTATTTCTGTGTTGAGGTTTAAGTCACTTGTTCTCGTGGCTCGGATGGATTTGGATTTTCTGAGGTGGAGCATGTCCCCTAATTCAGGATTGGACATGGCCTTGTATGTCAGGCACAGATCACCTCTGAGTAGGCGGTATGCAACTGAATAGAGCTGGAGTTTTTTCAGTCGGGCAGCATATGACATATGTTTAAGACCCTTTATCCTCTTGGTGTGGAACTTTTGGGGTCTTTCCAACTGCTGCAGGTGTCGGGTGAGATACATCCCAAATGGGGCATTGTACTCAATCATTGGCCTGATAAGAGAAGAGTACAGGGGCACAATGACCTCTCTTGATCTAGATGTGAAACCCTTCATGATAAGGTGGGCAGTATAGAAGGTCTTCCTAACCACTTTGGCAATGTGAGTGTCAAATGAGAGGTTACTGTCAACCTGGGTCCCTAGGTCCCTGATTACCTCTTCCATACTTAATGGATTACCGCCTATGTGGTAATTTGTCGGTACCTTGTTTTTCCCAAAGGGTATGACTATACATTTTTTGGCGTTCAGCTTAAGGCCATGTCTCTGGCACCAATTATCCATTTCTATGAGGCCTCTCTGAAGGATGTTTGTGTCCGCTGGAGTATCAATTATGGCCCAGTTTGCAGTCATCTGCGAACTTTGTCAGCCACAATCCTCCTATGTTTGCCTGTACCTCGGAAAAATAAATGCCGAACAAGAGGGGTCCCAGGACTGAGCCCTGTGGGACACCGCTTGTGACCGGCTTAGAGTCTGACATAGCTTCAGCAACTCTGACCCTGTGGGTTCTGTCCTTGAGCCAGTTTGCAACCCATCTTGTGACATATGGGTTTACATTTAAGCTGGTGAGTTTGTCTATGATGCCCGAGTGGGGTATTGTGTCAAAGGCTTTTGCAAGGTCAAGGTAGGCTGTGTGAACTGCCTTACCCTCATCAATGGCCTTAGTGACTGTTTCAAAAAAGTCGACCAAGTTCAAAAGGCAGGATCTGCCCTTGACAAAGCCAAATTGAGTAGGATCCAATGTCTGTAGGTCCCCAATGTCTTTGTTTATGAGTTCCATAATGATCATCTCCATAGCTTTGCAGACCAGGCTCGTCAAGCTTATGGCGGTAATTTCCAGGGTCCGTAGAAGCACCGCCTTTGTGAAGTGGGACCACTGTTGCCGTCGCCACTCTTTGGGTAGGTACCCGGTAGTAAGGCTAAGATTAAACAGCAGCTTTATGTGTGGGTTTAGTTCCTCTTGGAGTTCATGTAGCACACAGCCCGGGACACCATCCGGTCCCATTGATGCTGTGTTTTTAGCTTTAGAGAGGTGGCTCTCACCTGGGCATCTGAGATGTTAGGGAGGCTACACTCTGCTGGCATAGTTATTTCTCCTTTTGGGGGGGAGAGGAGAAATTTGCACTGAACCTGTCTGCCAGAATGTTGGCAATGTCAGTGGGTTCAGTGTATTTTGTGTCATTTTGGACTAACTCTGAGCATATCTGGGAGTTTCCACCCAGGTTTCTAACATAGCTAAAGAAGGCCTTGTGATTGTCTTTGTGTCTTTTGCAATTTTTCTCTCAAAGTTGGTCTTGGATGATTGTATGAGTGATCGTAGTTTTTTGCTAGTACTGAACAGAGACGCCTTCCCTTTTAGGGATTTTGCTCTGTCATGTAGTAGCTTCCTCCTCCTGTTGTAAAGTTTGTTTATGGCTGGGGTCCACCAGACCGGCCTGCCTTTGGGGAATGGGTCTTGGTTTTATTTGGGATTGCATGATCCATGCATTCTTGAAGGTGCCCATAGAAGGCATTTGCAAAGGATTCAGCAGTGTGGGTTGTGGTTTCCACTGGCCCAGGGGCCTTGAAGGATACCACTTCAGTCTTGAGAAGTGTGAAGTTTGCTTTTGAGAAGTTCTTCACTGTGGTCTTTTGTGCAGGGCGTGTGGGCGGGATGTGGATTTCCAGTGAGATTAATTTATGGTCTGATCTTACCAAAGAGGGATATACTTCGGTGTGGAGCATTTTGTCCCCATGTTTGTGATGATCAGGTCTAGTATATTGTCTCCTCTTGTGGGAATGGTGACTAGTTGTTCCATTGCATTTGAGTTTATGAATTCTAGGAACCTTTGGGCTAGGGTGTTGGGGCTTGAGTAATGTTCCCAGTCTATGTTTGGGTAGTTGAAGTCTCCCAAAATGATGGTATTTGGAGAGACATTCATACTCTCCAGTGTCTTCAGGAAGGCTGTGTGGGATTCCTGAGTTTGAGAGGGTGGTCTGTAGCATGCTACAAACTGTAAGGCAGTTTTGCCTATGGTTAGTTGCACCTGGATAGTCTCCGATGCTTCGTGCGTTGCCACTAACCTGGAGATGTGGGTAACTTTGATGAAAATGGATACTCCCCCTCCTTTTGTGGTTCGGTCCATGTTTTGAGGCCAGAAAGCATGATATGAGGTAAAACCTGATAGTGCTGGGGTGCTCTCAGGAGCCTTGAACCAGGTTTCAGTCACTGCACAGACATCAATGTTCTCCATACTGAGGAGGGCTTCGAGGGCGTGCACCTTGAGGTTTAGACTTCTGGCATTGAGCAGCATTACCCTTAGTTTTTTCCACTTCTGTTTTCTAGGGAGGTAGGTTTGTCATTTGAGCCTTGCCTAAAAAAGGCACTATGGGGGTGGCAAGAGCCTTGGCCAATATCCGGAAGCCCAGGGGTGACAGGTGCAAGCCATCCCTTGCGAAGCAGCGCGGCTTGTCAAGCATGTCATCCCAAGCAGACAGACATTGGATCCCCTTAGAATGACACCAGTAATTAAGCCAATTGGTACTGCATTTGTTATAGATGGTCTCCATCACCCTGTAATAATTCCCCCAGTAGTGAAACCACAGTTCCCCACTGGTAAAATAAAAATGTTATACCTGGGAACAGGGTAAGACAAAATACCTGCTGCTACTCCAACATTGAACCTCAGTGGGATAGATAGTATACCACAATGTTGCGATGAGATTCTGAAAGATTATATGCCAATGGATCGCATGACCTATTGCTGGCTTAACCTCCCAACCCACCCCCCCAAAAAAAGAGCCTGCCATGCAGTCACCAAAGTTATCTGAAGCTGGTCAGCTCCAGGGTGCCATCTGTACTCTGGATGTCATAATACATGCGTAACAGACAAAAATGTCCTGCATGCACTATCACAACTAAAAATGTTGGGTTAGAAGAATGTTTTCGAGCAGCTGTTCACAAACAACATCAACAGTGCATGCACATGGTTCTTGACCACCCCCTCCCCATACTAACAGCCTGCAGTACATCTACCCCTGTATGCTGGTACTGCTACTGCCCTAGCATGTAGTGTCTGCAGTACCAATACCCACATACAGGTGGAGCACTGTCTACACCAGGAAGGCCCATTCACTTGAATGGGTTATTTTACATTGGAGTTCAAAGCCAATGTGAAACTTCTAAGCTTGATAAACTAGATTCCTGTTTTGGAACTGGGTGTAGGGTTCAGTGACTTTTCATTAGTCTATGTAGCTTAAAGAATGATAAACTAGATTCCCATTTTGGAATCGGGTGTAGGGCTCTGTAACATTTCATTAGTCTATGTAGCTTGAGGAGCCTCTTAGATAAGATTGCCTGTCACATGGTGATGTCAGCAGACACAGTAAAACATTTAGAAATAAATACAGGGAGTCATCTCTAATGGAGCCAATGTACCTTTTTAAAGAAGCATGGTTAATGTACACCAGTAACCTGATAACTTGTGCTCTTCTGACACAAAGCAGAGTGGAATGTATAATAATTAACTTCTTATGTCATTAACAATCATTCTGTATCAGCTAAACAAAAGAACTCTTTAGTCCACTCGTAACTACTACAAGTAATATTAACTGGCCCTTCAAGGTAAACAAAGCCTAAGGCTGATACATAGCAGCTCTGTGCACATACCTGTACAAAGTAAGCTATATTACAGTGTTTAATATGATGTATTTTACATCAGAGATTTGCACGGTGTTCTTTTTCACTAAATTATTTCACTTTATTTACCAACAAAAAGAATAAAAACACAATTAAAAGATAATATTACAAGACGCAGAATAACATTAGTTTTTAAATGCCTTTTACCTAGCTAACAGTAACACAAACATACATGGGGAAATAGCTTTATGCATGAGCCCAAATCATTCATTACTGAACAAGAAGTCTATAAAGTTCGCCTTCGGTGCAGAACTTACACGATATACCAGTTAGTAGTCTAAATTTCAGACCTAGGCAAGGCTGTAGTTTAGATCCACGTAAGGACATCTATGTCAAGAGGAAGGGTAAGAGTTCTACAGTAGGGAAAAATGATAACTAATGGGATACAAATTCCAGCTTGACGTTTGCAGTCAGGCTCTGTATAGCCACCCTATCAGAAGGGCCTCGTGCACGACTCCATTACTCTGCTAAACACAGCCTGGATATCTTGGTATCACTCTCCCATACTGACCTCTGATGTAGCCTTCTACCTCCCTCTGTGCCCACAACCCTAAATGTCCAGAAGGGAGCAAGTATCCTTTGAACCCCCCCTCCCAGCTTTCAAATACTGGCTAAGGCTTTGTCTGTCCCCATAATACTTTTTTAGGTAATGCCAAAATGACAAACCTAATGACCTAGTAAAATCAACTCAACAGAACCTCAGGGTGTTACTGCTCAGTGCTAGGAGCCTAAATAAATTTAACTACACTCCTCCAAGGCCTCCTCACACTCGAGAATATTGACATCTGTTCCTTTACTGAGGCATGGTTTAAAGCATCAGAGTACCCTGGCAGTGCAAGGTTTCAGTGCCTTCCACACTTTTAGACCAGTTGTTGCACAGACAAGGGCTAAAGGTGGAGGGGTCTCAATACACATGAATAACAAGTGTACCTCTATGGTGGTCAAACAGGATAACATGCTGGAGTTTCTCCACATTCAGATCACCATAAACAAAATCTAGTACCATATCTTAGCGGGCTATAGGTCACTCTCCATGTCCCAAGAAGCTCACAATATATACTTACACATGCTGGAAAGACTTACCATTCAACCTAACACCCTACTCATGGGAGACTTTAATTACCCCTCTATAGATTGGGAATCCTACACTAACTGAAATCTATAGGCACATAGATTTCTGGACTTTGTAAATGCAAACAACACTGACCAAACAGTGAGTGTGCCCAGTAGAGGCTCCAACATAGTGAACTTTGTGCTCACAAATATGGGAAAAAGCTGCACCCCCCACTAAATGTGTTGTCTTCCATGGAAAGGTCCAACCATAAAGCTGTCACCTCTGAGACCAAAATCTACTCCTTAATCTCATTAACACCAGTAACAGTTAGGAACTATTTAAAATCACCCTGGTGGCATCAAAAATTAAACAGGATATACAAGAAAAGGAAAAATAATATGGCAAAAATCAGGAAGGGTAATTTTTGTAAAGATAAAAGTTCTCTCAACAAAATAATAGGCAACTAAAAGGGCTAATCAGGGAAGCAAAGTCATCTTTGAGGTTAAGATATCCTCCCCGGTGAAAAATAACCATAAGACCTTCTACAGCTGTCAGAAACCTCAAGGGCAGCACACAGCTGTGTTGTACTGGTGGTTAATGGTGTCATTTTCACCAAGCCTTGTGATTTAGTGAACCTAAAAAACACCAGAATGTAAGCAGAAGTCCGAACGTGCCACAAACCACCTGGTGAAGGTAAAAAAAGAATCTAACTTTTAAGTGACAGTTTTTCAAAACCAGATAAAAATCACAATTCAGAATTCACAAAAACATGCTATTTAAAATCCATTATTTAAATGTAGTATTCAAACTGCCTTTGTGCCGAGTGAATGCAGGACTGCGACCGTCATGCCCTTCATAAGTGAGGAAATTCAACAGATGGTGCAAACTACAGACATATTAATCTGACTAGTTTTACTTACAAAACTATGGAAAGAATCATCATAGAAATTAACAAGTACAAAAGAGAGACATCTAGACATTTGGATCTACCTCAGTCTGGCTTTGTCAAAGGAAGGTCATGCTTACTGAATCTGGTAAACTTGTTTGAAAAGGTCACTAAAGCAATGGATGAGGGAAAAACTGTGCATACTGCCCACCTAGAACTAACTAAAGCATTTGATACAATACCCGCCTCAGGCATTGTCAACAAACCTACAGGACTAGGTATAAACCCCTTTACATTATGCTGGATAGCTAGCTGGCTCAATGACAGGACCCAGGAGTTTATAATTGGTGTGGCCACCATTACAAAGAGGCTGGTCACCAGTGGAGACCCCCAGAGCTCTGTGCTAGGCCCATTCCTACTTGGCATCTATGTCTTGGATGTCAAAGCCAATGTCAAAGGCCTCTGGATAACCAAGTGAGTGCAAACTTAGAGCAGTCATTGAATTTCCCCACAAGACAAGAACAACTTTCAGGAAGGTCTAATACAGATAAACACTTGGTGTCAAAGCCATGACTTAGAACTCAATTCCAAGAAATGCATTATAGTACCTTTTGAGAAGTTTGCCACCTTGGGGTAACTATGTCATTAATAAAACACCCATAAAAGTTGATTCACTATTCAGGGATTTGAGAACTTATGTAGATAGTAACCTAGCCTTCAACCAACATGTGTCCAAGGTAGCAAGAAAATCCTTCTGTGTTGCTCAACTTATAAGCAAGGCCATAGTATCTAGGTCCAGAGAGGTCATCATACCACTGTACTGACCCTCATAATGCTCATCGTAGAGTACAATGCCCCATGTCGTATGTACCTGACCAGACACATGCAGCAAATGGAACACCCACAGAGGTTCCTTACAAAAGGATACAGGGAGTAAACACAATGTCCTATGCTGATCACCTCAAAGCCCAGTCTCTTTGCTCGGCATCATACAGAATTCTGAAAGGTGATCTCTGCCTGGCATACAAGGCATCCCTGGACCCAGTTTTAATGAATCTTTTTATATATCCATTAAACAAGCACCATCAGAACTACTAGATTACAAGAGCTACATTTTGCTTGCAACATAAACAGGACCTGCTAGAGAGACAGATGTGTTTCTCAAAGAATTCCCAGTCTCTGGAACAGGCTCTCCATCCTTTTGAAGAGGAGTACCTCCCTGTCCCTATTTAAGAGCAACTTGGACAGAGGGATGATGGGTAATCGGAAATTCACTCCTGGTCTGGTGCCTGTCACTGATGGACAGAGGCAGTCAGTGAATCAACCACTACTAATCAAACATAAATCAAATTTGTGGGTCACATTTGAGCTGCACGGATAGGCTTTTAAGGTCTGTGGTGGTCATTAACATAGTATACACCTATGAGATTATGCATACCATTAGATATACAAATGTCATACTGCCAAGCATCGATATAAAATCTGTGTTTCATAAATGGAATTATATTTTGCATTTAAGCTAATTTCTGCCTTCCAGTAGATCTAAATGTTTCCCTCCTGTGTGTGCTGTAGCACATCTCATGCAAAGGCATTCAGCATGACCATGCTCCTGTGTGCAGAAGCACAGGTGATCACACTAACATCCTGCATACCCAGCTACTGCAAACACTCGTCCTGCCTATCCAACTATTGTAAGCACAGGTGATCATACTAACTTCCTGCATATCCAGCTATTGGATATGCAGGACGTTAGTACCTGTGCTTACAATAGCTGGATATACAGTACATAGCTGAATATGCAGGACGATAGTATGATCACCTGTGCTTACAACAGCTGGATATGCAGGACGTTAGTATGATCACCTCTGCTTACAATAGCTGGATATGCAGGACGATAGTATGATCAACCTGTGCTTACAACAGCTGGATATACAGGATGTAGCTGAATATGCAGGACGTTAGTATGATCACCTGTGCTTACAATAGCTGGATATGCAGGACGTTAGTATGATCACCTGTGCTTACAATAGCTGGATATACAGGACGTAGCTGAATATGCAGGACGTTAGTATGATCACCTGTGCTTACAATAGCTGGATATGCAGGATGTTAGTATGATCACCTGTGCTTACAATAGCTGGATATACAGGACATAGCTGGATATGCAGGACGTTAGTATGATCACCTGTGCTTACAATAGCTGGATATGCAGGATGTTAGTATGATCACCTGTGCTTACAATAGCTGGATATACAGGACGTAGCTGGATATGCAGGACGTTAGTATGATCACCTGTGCTTACAATAGCTGGATATGCAGGATGTTAGTATGATCACCTGTGCTTACAATAGCTGGATATACAGGACATAGCTGGATATGCAGGACGTTAGTATGATCACCTGTGCTTACAATAGCTGGATATGCAGGACGTTAGTATGATCACCTCTGCTTACAATAGCTGGATATACAGGACGTAGCTGGATATGCAGGACGTTAGTATGATCACCTGTGCTTACAATAGCTGGATATGCAGGACGTTAGTATGATCACCTGTGCTTACAATAGCTGGATATGCAGGACGTTAGTATGATCACCTGTGCTTACAATAGCTGGATATGCAGGAAGTTAGTATGATCACCTGTGCTTACAATAGCTGGATATGCAGGACGTTAGTATGATCACCTGTGCTTACAATAGCTGGATATGCAGGACGTTAGTATGATCACCTGTGCTTACAATAGCTGGATATGCAGGATGTTAGTATGATCACCTGTGCTTACAATAGCTGGATATGCAGGATGTTAGTATGATCACCTGTGCTTACAATAGCTGGATATACAGGACATAGCTGGATATGCAGGACGTTAGTATGATCACCTGTGCTTACAATAGCTGGATATGCAGGAAGTTAGTATGATCACCTGTGCTTACAATAGCTGGATATGCAGGAAGTTAGTATGATCACCTGTGCTTACAATAGCTGGATATGCAGGACGTTAGTATGATCACCTGTGCTTACAATAGCTGGATATACAGGATGTAGCTGAATATGCAGGACGTTAGTATGATCACCTGTGCTTACAATAGCTGGATATGCAGGATGTTAGTATGATCACCTGTGCTTACAATAGCTGGATATACAGGACATAGCTGGATATGCAGGACGTTAGTATGATCACCTGTGCTTACAATAGCTGGATATACAGGACGTAGCTGAATATGCAGGACGTTAGTATGATCACCTGTGCTTACAATAGCTGGATATGCAGGACGTTAGTATGATCACCTGTGCTTACAATAGCTGGATATGCAGGAAGTTAGTATGATCACCTGTGCTTACAATAGCTGGATATGCAGGAAGTTAGTATGATCACCTGTGCTTACAACAGCTGGATATGCAGGACGTTAGTATGATCACCTGTGCTTACAATAGCTGGATATGCAGGACGTTAGGTATGATCACCTGTGCTTACAATAGCTGGATATACAGGACGTAGCTGGATATGCAGGATGTTAGTATGATCACCTGTGCTTACAATAGCTGGATATGCAGGAAGTTAGTATGATCACCTGTGCTTACAACAGCTGGATATGCAGGACGTTAGTATGATCACCTGTGCTTACAATAGCTGGATGTGCAGGACGTTAGTATGATCACCTGTGCTTACAATAGCTGGATATGCAGGAAGTTAGTATGATCACCTGTGCTTACAATAGCTGGATGTGCAGGACGTTAGTATGATCACCTGTGCTTACAATAGCTGGATATGCAGGACGTTAGTATGATCACCTGTGCTTACAATAGCTGGATGTGCAGGACGTTAGTATGATCACCTGTGCTTACAACAGCTGGATATGCAGGACGTTAGTATGATCACCTGTGCTTACAATAGCTGGATATACAGGACGTAGCTGGATATGCAGGATGTTAGTATGATCACCTGTGCTTACAACAGCTGGATATGCAGGACGTTAGTATGATCACCTGTGCTTACAATAGCTGGATGTGCAGGACGTTAGTATGATCACCTGTGCTTACAATAGCTGGATATGCAAGACGTTAGTATGATCACCTGTGCTTACAATAGCTGGATATACAGGATGTAGCTGAATACGCAGGACGTTAGTATGATCACCTGTGCTTACAACAGCTGGATATGCAGGACGTTAGTATGATCACCTGTGCTTACAATAGCTGGATATGCAGGATGTTAGTATGATCACCTGTGCTTACAACAGCTGGATATGCAGGACGTTAGTATGATCACCTGTGCTTACAATAGCTGGATGTGCAGGACGTAGCTGGATATGCAGGACGTTAGTATGATCACCTGTGCTTACAATAGCTGGATATGCAGGACGTTAGTATGATCACCTGTGCTTACAATAGCTGGATATGCAGGACGTAGCTGGATATGCAGGACGTTAGTATGATCACCTGTGCTTACAATAGCTGGATGTGCAGGACGTTAGTATGATCACCTGTGCTTACAATAGCTGGATATGCAGGACGTAGCTGGATATGCAGGACGTTAGTATGATCACCTGTGCTTACAACAGCTGGATATGCAGGACGTTAGTATGATCACCTGTGCTTACAATAGCTGGATATGCAGGACGTAGCTGGATATGCAGGACGTTAGTATGATCACCTGTGCTTACAATAGCTGAATATGCAGGACGTTAGTATGATCACCTGTGCTTACAATAGCTGGATGTGCAGGACGTAGCTGGATATGCAGGATGTTAGTATGATCACCTGTGCTTACAATAGCTGGATGTGCAGGACGTTAGTATGATCACCTGTGCTTACAACAGCTGGATATGCAGGACGTTAGTATGATCACCTGTGCTTACAATAGCTGGATATGCAGGATGTTAGTATGATCACCTGTGCTTACAACAGCTGGATATGCAGGACGTTAGTATGATCACCTGTGCTTACAACAGCTGGATATGCAGGACGTTAGTATGATCACCTGTGCTTACAATAGCTGGATATGCAGGACGTAGCTGGATATGCAGGACGTTAGTATGATCACCTGTGCTTACAACAGCTGGATATGCAGGACGTTAGTATGATCACCTGTGCTTACAATAGCTGGATATGCAGGACGTAGCTGGATATGCAGGACGTTAGTATGATCACCTGTGCTTACAATAGCTGAACATGCAGGACGTTAGTATGATCACCTGTGCTTACAATAGCTGGATGTGCAGGACGTAGCTGGATATGCAGGATGTTAGTATGATCACCTGTGCTTACAATAGCTGGATGTGCAGGACGTTAGTATGATCACCTGTGCTTACAACAGCTGGATATGCAGGACGTTAGTATGATCACCTGTGCTTACAATAGCTGGATATGCAGGACGTTAGTATGATCACCTCTGCTTACAATAGCTGGATATACAGGACGTAGCTGGATATGCAGGATGTTAGTATGATCACCTGTGCTAACAATAGCTGGATATACAGGACGTAGCTGGATATGCAGGACGTTAGTATGATCACCTGTGCTTACAATAGCTGGATATGCAGGATGTTAGTATGATCACCTGTGCTTACAATAGCTGGATATACAGGACATAGCTGGATATGCAGGACGTTAGTATGATCACCTGTGCTTACAATAGCTGGATATGCAGGACGTTAGTATGATCACCTGTGCTTACAATAGCTGGATATGCAGGACGTAGCTGGATATGCAGGATGTTAGTATGATCACCTGTGCTTACAACAGCTGGATATGCAGGACGTTAGTATGATCACCTGTGCTTACAATAGCTGGATATGCAGGACGTAGCTGGATATGCAGGACGTTAGTATGATCACCTGTGCTTACAATAGCTGGATATGCAGGACGTTAGTATGATCACCTGTGCTTACAATAGCTGGATATGCAGGACGTAGCTGGATATGCAGGACGTTAGTATGATCACCTGTGCTTACAATAGCTGGATATGCAGGATGTTAGTATGATCACCTGTGCTTACAATAGCTGGATATACAGGACATAGCTGGATATGCAGGACGTTAGTATGATCACCTGTGCTTACAATAGCTGGATATGCAGGATGTTAGTATGATCACCTGTGCTTACAACAGCTGGATATGCAGGACGTTAGTATGATCACCTCTGCTTACAATAGCTGGATATGCAGGACGTTAGTATGATCACCTGTGCTTACAAAAGCTGGATATGCAGGATGTTAGTATGATCACCTGTGCTTACAAAAGCTGGATATGCAGGATGTTAGTATGATCACCTGTGCTTACAATAGCTGGATATGCAGGACGTTAGTATGATCACCTGTGCTTACAAAAGCTGGATATGCAGGATGTTAGTATGATCACCTGTGCTTACAAAAGCTGGATATGCAGGATGTTAGTATGATCACCTGTGCTTACAATAGCTGGATATACAGGACATAGCTGGATATGCAGGACGTTAGTATGATCACCTGTGCTTACAACAGCTGGATATGCAGGACGTTAGTATGATCACCTGTGCTTACAATAGCTGGATATGCAGGACGTTAGTATGATCACCTGTGCTTACAATAGCTGGATATGCAGGACGTTAGTATGATCACCTGTGCTTACAATAGCTGGATATGCAGGACGTTAGTATGATCACCTGTGCTTACAATAGCTGGATATGCAGGACGTTAGTATGATCACCTGTGCTTACAACAGCTGGATATGCAGGACGTTAGTATGATCACCTCTGCTTACAATAGCTGGATATACAGGACGTAGCTGGATATGCAGGACGTTAGTATGATCACCTGTGCTTACAATAGCTGGATATGCAGGACGATAGTATGATCACCTGTGCTTACAACAGCTGGATATGCAGGACGTTAGTATGATCACCTCTGCTTACAATAGCTGGATGTGCAGGACGTTAGTATGATCACCTGTGCTTACAACAGCTGGATATGCAGGACGTTAGTATGATCACCTGTGCTTACAATAGCTGGATGTGCAGGACGTTAGTATGATCACCTGTGCTTACAATAGCTGGATATGCAGGACGTTAGTATGATCACCTGTGCTTACAATAGCTGGATATGCAGGACGTTAGTATGATCACCTGTGCTTACAACAGCTGGATATGCAGGACGTTAGTATGATCACCTGTGCTTACAATAGCTGGATATAGGCGTAGCTGGATATGCAGGACGTTAGTATGATCACCTGTGCTTACAATAGCTGGATATGCAGGACGTTAGTATGATCACCTGTGCTTACAATAGCTGGATATGCAGGACGTTAGTATGATCACCTGTGCTTACAATAGCTGGATATGCAGGACGTTAGTATGATCACCTGTGCTTACAACAGCTGGATATGCAGGAAGTTAGTATGATCACCTGTGCTTACAATAGCTGGATATACAGGACGTAGCTGGATATGCAGGATGTTAGTATGATCACCTGTGCTTACAATAGCTGGATATGCAGGAAGTTAGTATGATCACCTGTGCTTACAACAGCTGGATATGCAGGATGTTAGTATGATCACCTGTGCTTACAATAGCTGGATATGCAGGATGTTAGTATGATCACCTCTGCTTACAATAGCTGGATATACAGGACGTAGCTGGATATGCAGGATGTTAGTATGATCACCTGTGCTTACAATAGCTGGATATGCAGGAAGTTAGTATGATCACCTGTGCTTACAGCTGGATATACAGCTGGATATGCAGGATGTTAGTATGATCACCTGTGCTTACAATAGCTGGATATGCAGGACGATAGTATGATCACCTAACTTACAACTATTGTAAGCACAGGTGATCATACCAACGTCCTGCATATCCAGCTACGTCCTGTATATCCAGCTATTGTAAGCAGAGGTGATCATACTAACATCCTGCATATCCAGCTATTGTAAGCACAGGTGATCATACCAACGTCCTGCATATCCAGCTATTGTAAGCACAGGTGATCATACTAACGTCCTGCATATCCAGCTACGTCCTGTATATCCAGCTATTGTAAGCACAGGTGATCATACTAACATCCTGCATATCCAGCTACGTCCTGTATATCCAGCTATTGTAAGCACAGGTGATCATACTAACGTCTTGCATATCCAGCTATTGTAAGCACAGGTGATCATACTAACATCCTGCATATCCAGCTACGTCCTGTATATCCAGCTATTGTAAGCACAGGTGATCATACTAACATCCTGCATATCCAGCTACGTCCTGTATATCCAGCTATTGTAAGCAGAGGTGATCATACTAACATCCTGCATATTCAGCTGTTGTAAGCACAGGTGATCATACTAACGTCCTGCATATCCAGCTACGTCCTGCATATCCAGCTGTTGTAAGCACAGGTGATCATACCAACGTCCTGCATATCCAGCTATTGTAAGCACAGGTGATCATACTAACGTCCTGCATATCCAGCTACGTCCTGCATATCCAGCTGTTGTAAGCACAGGTGATCATACCAACGTCCTGCATATCCAGCTATTGTAAGCACAGGTGATCATACTAACGTCCTGCATATCCAGCTGTTGTAAGCACAGGTGATCATACTAACATCCTGCATATCCAGCTACGTCCTGCATATCCAGCTATTGTAAGCACAGGTGATCATACTAACGTCCTGCATATCCAGCTGTTGTAAGCACAGGTGATCATACTAACATCCTGCATATCCAGATATTGTAAGCACAGGTGATCATACTAACGTCCTGCATATCCAGCTGTTGTAAGCACAGGTGATCATACTAACGTCCTGCATATCCAGCTATGTCCTGTATATCCAGCTATTGTAAGCACAGGTGATCATACTAACATCCTGCATATCCAGCTATTGTAAGCACAGGTGATCATACTAACGTCCTGCATATCCAGCTACGTCCTGCATATCCAGCTGTTGTAAGCACAGGTGATCATACTAACGTCCTGCATATCCAGCTATTGTAAGCACAGGTGATCATACTAACGTCCTGCATATCCAGCTGTTGTAAGCACAGGTGATCATACTAACGTCCTGCACATCCAGCTATTGTAAGCACAGGTGATCATACTAACGTCCTGCATATTCAGCTACGTCCTGTATATCCAGCTATTGTAAGCACAGGTGATCATACTAACGTCCTGCATATCCAGCTGTTGTAAGCACAGGTGATCATACTAACGTCCTGCATATTCAGCTACGTCCTGTATATCCAGCTATTGTAAGCACAGGTGATCATACTAACGTCCTGCATATTCAGCTACGTCCTGTATATCCAGCTATTGTAAGCAGAGGTGATCAAACCAACGTCCTGCATATCCAGCTATTGTAAGCACAGGTGATCATACTAACGTCCTGCATATTCAGCTACGTCCTGTATATCCAGCTATTGTAAGCACAGGTGATCATACTAACGTCCTGCATATTCAGCTACGTCCTGTATATCCAGCTATTGTAAGCACAGGTGATCATACTAACGTCCTGCATATCCAGCTGTTGTAAGCACAGGTGATCATACTAACGTCCTGCATATTCAGCTACGTCCTGTATATCCAGCTATTGTAAGCACAGGTGATCATACTAACGTCCTGCATATTCAGCTACGTCCTGTATATCCAGCTATTGTAAGCACAGGTGATCATACTAACATCCTGCATATCCAGCTATTGTAAGCACAGGTGATCATACTAACGTCCTGCATATCCAGCTATTGTAAGCACAGGTGATCATACTAACGTCCTGCATATCCAGCTATTGTAAGCACAGGTGATCATACTAACGTCCTGCATATTCAGCTACGTCCTGTATATCCAGCTATTGTAAGCACAGGTGATCATACTAACGTCCTGTATATCCAGCTATTGTAAGCACAGGTGATCATACTAACGTCCTGCATATCCAGCTATTGTAAGCACAGGTGATCAAACTAACTTCCTGCACATCCAGCTATTGTAAGCACAGGTGATCATACTAACATCCTGCCTATCCAGCTATTTTACAGGCAATTTCTCACATTTTCTGCACTTACAACAACTTAGATCTTTTTCTCAATGTTACAAGGTCAGTTCTATAAATTCTGGAATGGCATTTCCTGCCACTAAAGTGGCCCATAGTTTCCTATGCTATATGTCACATGTTAAATATTGCTCCATGCATTGTTTTTTGACATGATGTGCTTTTGTCTCCATGCTTGCCCAACAAATTCCCCACCTACTGATCTTGAGTCTGAGTCTGTTTACCACAACTGGGTACACCCAGAGTCAACTTAAGGGGCACTCATCCAAGCAAATAAAGAGGTGTTTTTTTTTCTTCAGTGACATCTTGGAAGTGAGGGCATTTTTACTGGGTTACTAACCCAAACAATCGGATCTTACATAAGCATCACATGACTGTGGGGAACCCTACATCCTCCTCATGCTTCTGTATGATTCTGGTCATGCAATACTAAGGGACACTACCATCATGTCCTGGCCCTGACAACTGTCCAGATTTTCCAGTGACTGAAACTCTGGTCATCTGAGTCAAAGTCAGGGCTTTTCCCTTTTATGCCAAAGAGGCATGTGTTCTGATGCTTTTTTTTTGTGCAGCTTGCCAAATGGACTCCTAAGTAGAATGTAAACTTTTATAAAAAAAATGCATCATCGCTTACTTCACATCATGATACAATGACTGCTGTTACTCCTTACTATCTTACTGCATGATGCAATGACTGCTGTTACTCCTTACTGTCTTACCGCATGATGCAATGACTGCTGTTACTCCTTACTGTCTTACCGCATGACGCAATGACTGCTGTTACTCCTTACTATCTTACCGCATGACGCAATGACTGCTGTTACTCCTTACTATCTTATCGCATGACGCAATGACTGCTGTTACTCCTTACTGTCTTACTGCATGACGCAATGTCTGCTGTTACCCCTTACTGTCTTACTGCAGGATGCAATGACTGCTGTTACCCCTTACTGTCTTACTGCAGGACGCAATGACTGCTGTTACCCCTTACTGTCTTATTGCAGGATGCAATGACTGCTGTTACTCCTTACTGTCTTACTGCATGACACAATGACTGCTGTTACTCCTTACTGTCTTACTGCATGACGCAATGACTGCTGTTACTCCTTACTGTCTTACTGCATGACACAATGACTGCTGTTACTCCTTACTGTCTTACTGCATGACGCAATGACTGCTGTTACTCCTTACTTACTCCTTACTGTCTTACTGCATGATGCAATGACTGCTGTTACTCCTTACTGTCTTACTGCATGACGCAATGACTGCTGTTACTCCTTACTGTCTTACTGCATGACACAATGACTGCTGTTACTCCTTACTGTCTTACTGCATGACGCAATGACTGCTGTTACTCCTTACTGTCTTACCGCATGACGCAATGACTGCTGTTACTTCTGTCTTACTGCATGATGCAGTGATTGTCGTTACTCCTGTCTTACTGCATGATGCAATGCCTGCTGTTACTCCTTACTGTCTTACTGCATGACGCAATGACTGCCGTTTCTTTTTACTGTCTTACTGCATGACGCAATGACTGCTGTTACTCCTTACTGTCTTACTGCATGATGCAATGACTGCTGTTACTCCTTACTGTCTTACTGCATGATCCAATGACTGCAGTTACTCCTGTCTTACTGCATGATGCAATGACTGTTACTCCTTACTGTCTTACTGCATGACACAATGACTCCCGTTACTCCTTACTGTCTTACCACATGACGCAATGACTGCTGTTACTCCTTACTGTCTTACCGCATGATGTAATGACTGCTGTTACTCCTTACTGTCTTACCGCATGACGCAATGACTGCTGTTACTCCTTACTATCTTACTGCATGACGCAATGACTGCTGTTACTCCTTACTATCTTACCGCATGACGCAATGACTGCTGTTACTCCTTACTGTCTTACTGCATGATGCAATGACTGCTGTTACTCCTTACTGTCTTACTGGATGATGCAATGACTGCTGTTTCTTTTTACTGTCTTACTGCATGATGCAATGACTGCTGTTACTCCTTACTGTCTTACTGCATGATGCAATGACTGCTGTTACTCCTTACTGTCTAACTGCATGACGCAATGACTGCTGTTACTCCTTACTATCTTACCGCATGATGCAATGACTGCTGTTACTCCTTACTATCTTACCGCATGACGCAATGACTGCTGTTACTCCTTACTGTCTTACTGCATGATGCAATGACTGCTGTTACTCCTTACTGTCTTACTGGATGACGCAATGACTGCTGTTTCTTTTTACTGTCTTACTGCATGATGCAATGACTGCTGTTACTCCTTACTGTCTTACTGCATGATGCAATGACTGCTGTTACTCCTTACTGTCTAACTGCATGACGCAATGACTGCCGTTACTCCTGTCTTACTGCATGATGCAATGACTGTTACTCCTTACTGTCTTACTGCATGACGCAATGACTGCTGTTACTCCTTACTGTCTTACTGCATGACGCAATGACTGCTGTTACTCCTTTACTGTCTTACTGCATGATGCAATGACTGCTGTTACTCCTTACTATCTTACCGCATGATGCAATGACTGCTGTTACTCCTTACTGTCTTACTGCATGACGCAATGACTGCTGTTACTCCTTACTGTCTTACTGCATGACGCAATGACTGCTGTTACTCTTTACTGTCTTACCGCATAGTATGTATAAGTTTGGGAGATGTCTTACATGAACTATGGCCACTTGTTATTAATCTCCGACTTACCTTGACAATTTCTGACAGCTTTTGTTACTGTTCTATCACATTATTTCTCCCTGAGGACATTCTGGAGATCACCATCTTCTCCACTTTATCGTCTGATTTTTTGGTGGGGACTGGGGTCCACTACACTGTCATTTCTTACTGTTTTCTGGTTTAAACACTTGCTAATGAAACAGTTAACCCCATCGCTTAGTTTGCTGTTCCTCTCTAACATATGCAGCTTATCATGCCTGCACTCAGCTTATCATACTTGCAAGGGCATAGAAGTACAATGATTTGTTTGTTAAATAAGAGTAAACGTTGAGAGGAAGTAAGAAAGGATGCAAGGTGCATTTTTGGGGATAGTAGTTGTGATAAACTACCAGAGGAACAAAGCGAAAGAGGTTAAGCATTCGACATCCATTGAGAGAAAATGAGTAGAAACGGCAGGAGGAAGTAGGAGAGCATCGCAGATCGGCAGCGATAAGTAAATGAAGGAAGGCTGGAAGCAAATGGTTGTCCACCAGAGAGGTGGTTGTGGAACCAGGACATTACATGTCCAGAGAGGTTTATGAGCTGAATTATGTTACAAGCTTTTGATTAGGAATGGTATCCCATGTCCTGGACAGATTTTCATGGTGGAGGTATCCCATGCCCTGGAGAGATCAACAAGGTGGCTTTTGTTGTGTTCTAAGTTATAAATTTGTGGCATTAAGAAGGGCTGGAATGGTGCTGTGTTTAGGTATGAAACCATATTGGATCTTTCAGGTAATACTGTTAGTAGCTATCTTAATGGGTCCCCTTCAGAGTATCTAAATTGCAGAACACTGAACCTCTGATTAGAGGACCAGAGGATCAAAGTTCTGCAATACTGAACTCAAAAAACTAAAAATGTAAAAACTTATTTCATGTTTTTGCAGGGGGACAAGCCACCCTGCACCCCCTCACCTTCTGCTACTTAAATATGCCAACTCTGAGATTGCACTACAGTGAAGAGTATGGCATGGAATGGGAAATTTACTGTTCGCTTCACTGTAGTGCGATCTCAGAGTTCTTATCTTTTTTAAGTTAGTCTACTTTCATGTTCGATGTAGAACATCAATCATCTCGTCCTCGATGATGTCTGGTTTGATGTTCTGCAACTCCGAGCATCTGAAGCAGACCTCTCCGAGCATCTGAAGCAGGCCCATCTTAACATATTTTTTCCCTGTTTGCATATACATCATTAATATCTTAATGCAGACTCCACACATATCTGCTGACCTCACAAAACATAAATGGAGTGAAAGTTTTGAAACATGAGAAGAATAAATCTAAGATGACTTCTCTGCTTAATCTATCAGAAGTATATCGGCGTCAAGCAGGAACGGAAATCAAACCAGAAGTAGATAAAAAAATCAGGCAGCAGCTGAATGTGCTAAAACAAAAAGAATATAAGGTGAAGGACTAGATGAAAAGGCAAGAAATGTGGAAAATGCATAAATATAGTTGCAAGTATAGAAAACTTCTGGAATATCCTCATGTTGATTAGGAACAAATGTAGGAATGGTTACGGAGAGGAGAATTCAAACCAAGAGATGAAGGTTAATATTTCTGGTCCAAGATAGCGGGCTACGTACACGTTGGTTTACAAAGTCCAATGAACATGTGGGAGAAACAGACAAATGCAGGCTTTGTAAAACAGAATTGGAAACAGTTGCACACCTTATTGCTGGTTGTGACATGCTAATGGCAGAAGGACTGTATACAGAAAGGCATTGAAGTGGCTGAAAAACACTGGAAACATGAGCCACAAAGCATCATAGAAAATGATGAAGTCTACATCACATGGGATCATCCATTACCAAGAGTTCAAAAGACAGATGTTACAAAACTGGATATGCTACGATTCCAAAAACCAAACAGACTACGAAAGAACAAAAATTCGAGGGAACAAGCTGCTAAGCGTAAGGAAAACAGATAATAAAGTAAAATCCACAGTCCGGTAAAACTGTTCCAAAGAAGGCAACAAAAGTCCATGCGCTGTAATATTAGAGCTTTTATTAACCACAAGCACTTTCGGAGAGACTCCTATCTCTCCTTCCTCAGACAAAAATGAAACAACCAGTTGTAGTATCAAACTTTCTTTAAAAAGGGTGCTGTTAACTAATTAACCAATTAGAAAACAAATTGCCAATTACCAATTCAACAGCTTGTGAGTTTAAAATCATACAGAACCAGCAGCTAAAATATTAGAAACAAAACAAAACAAAACTTCACTTTAAAAATGCGAATTATTTCGCCATTTAAAACGCAAAACTTCCAGCCTTTTCTATCATAAAGGGATATAATGTCTATCAGTGCTCATATACGTAATATACACTGTTCTTATGTTGTATAAAAAGTGTATACACAAATACGTAAATTATAAATTACGTAATAATTGCAACTACATCCAAAGGCTAAGCCTTAAACATTTAAATTTAAATTTAAATTTAGCTCATAATGCTAACATTTAAATGATTGTTAGCATGGAACTACAAAACTCTCATGAGTAGCTTTCCAAATATTAACACCTATAAGTTTAAAGTTTTGAAATTTAAAATTTTAAAACAAAAACTTCTATACATTTTCAAATGTCCTGTTGTTATAAATATGCTCTAAGAAGAACCAATTGTTAGTTTTAGTGTTTAATTTTTATAATACCTGCAGCTTATAATTGAGCGAATATGTGTAAACCTAATGTGTTTCAATATTTATGACGACGCTAATAAGTTTTGTGGTTTGTTAAAAATGGATACAAACCACTATGTCCATGTGGCGTTATGTTGTTCTCTTAAATGCAATACATGCGTTAAATAGTTAATCAATGTAAAATCCTATATAGGTCAACTCAACACTTCACTTCGTAAAGTCCCCTATGCATTTGTATTAGACGCTAGATGCAGCGTCATTCAAAGTGGAACCAAATCAAAAAATATGACTTGGCTATGCATGGAGAGTTTCCAAAAGCTCCCTGCTGAGTCAAAAGATGTTACCTTTTACAAGCTAATAGTTTTAAAATACAAGTGAGCGATATTGCTTCATTTAAGCCAGGGTGTGTGTGTGCAGATGTCCTAAGCTGCCATAATAGCTCTTCCTTTTCTAACAACAATTGCCATGGACCTGAAAACATTTGTGTCCTAATTTGTTTCAGAACCATAAATCTGAAACTATGTTCTTTATTGTCCATAACATGGAAGGCCAGAGCGTTGTTAGTGTCGCTCTTAGAAATAGCATATAAATGCTCATACACTCTTTTATGCAGTGCCCTCTCAGTCTTTCCTATATAGAAAGCAGGGCACTGCTTACAGCTTGCCACATACACCACTGCCTTAGATGAGCAGGTAAAGTTACCTGTTAATTTGTATTTCACATTGTTGATAACCACATAATTACCTTCCTGCATGAATTTACACTGGTTGCACAGTCCACATTTAACCATACCCTTAACTTTATTAAATGAACTGTTTTTGTTCATTTCTAGCAATGCCTTTAAGTTAAATCCTTTCCTAAAGGCTATACTGGGTGTTGTACCCAACAATTGCTGTAAGTTTGTATCTTCTTTTATGTTGGCCCAATTTTTCTGCAGGATTCCCCTAATAAAATGGTGATCAATTGAGAACGTGCACAAGAATCTGACTTCTATATCAGCTTCTCCACCCTTTCTGTTCAGGCCCCCCACAGAATCTTGGTTAGTCATCAAGTTCGGCCCTGCTCTATTAAGGATGGGTCTAAAGTAGCCGGATTCCCTTTTGTGTTTCACTTCAGATACGATCTCCAAAATGAGAGAATTGGGATACCCCCTCTTAACAAACATAGCAGTTAAATTGGTACAGCATCTGAAGCAGACCTCTCCGAGCATCTGAAGCAGGCCCATCTTAACATATTTTTTCCCTGTTTGCATATACATCATTAATATCTTAATGCAGACTCCACACATATCTGCTGACCTCACAAAACATAAATGGAGTGAAAGTTTTGAAACATGAGAAGAATAAATCTAAGATGACTTCTCTGCTTAATCTATCAGAAGTATATCGGCGTCAAGCAGGAACGGAAATCAAACCAGAAGTAGATAAAAAAATCAGGCAGCAGCTGAATGTGCTAAAACAAAAAGAATATAAGGTGAAGGACTAGATGAAAAGGCAAGAAATGTGGAAAATGCATAAATATAGTTGCAAGTATAGAAAACTTCTGGAATATCCTCATGTTGATTAGGAACAAATGTAGGAATGGTTACGGAGAGGAGAATTCAAACCAAGAGATGAAGGTTAATATTTCTGGTCCAAGATAGCGGGCTACGTACACGTTGGTTTACAAAGTCCAATGAACATGTGGGAGAAACAGACAAATGCAGGCTTTGTAAAACAGAATTGGAAACAGTTGCACACCTTATTGCTGGTTGTGACATGCTAATGGCAGAAGGACTGTATACAGAAAGGCATTGAAGTGGCTGAAAAACACTGGAAACATGAGCCACAAAGCATCATAGAAAATGATGAAGTTTACATCACATGGGATCATCCATTACCAAGAGTTCAAAAGACAGATGTTACAAAACTGGATATACTGGTCCATGAAAATAAGGGAAAAGCAGCACTGACAGCACTGATCATTGAAACTGTCACACCCAGTGACTACAGCATCTAGCGTACAGAAGTCATAAAATATTAGGATCTGCAGGCAGAAATGAGAGCAACGTGGAAGAAAGATACCCAGACAATTCCAACAGCAGTAGGAGCAATGGACCTTACAAAAAAGAATCTACAGTCATATTTAGATACGTTACCAATACACATAACTCCTTACGAATTGCAGGAGTCATTTCTGGGCACATTTTGGGTGCTGCAAAGAACACTTCTGGCTGACATCAAAGATTGAAACAATAATAATAATAATTTTATGAATTTTAATCATACTTTGACTTAGGAATGGGGTCCATTCCTGTCATGGTATTAGAAACCCAAAACATTTGGAGAAATTGAAAAAAAAAAACAGAAATCAGTCTAAATGTTAGCTAATTATTTCCTAAAATCAAAACAAAGGCAGCAGCTTCAACAGTCACAGTATTTAAAGGTCCAGGTGTGGGAAGAGTTTGACAAAGTCATTTGGAAAGAGGTTTACATGGTCTCAAGAGATTCTGGCAGTCCACCCTCCACCACAAAGTGTCAGAATACTGCAAAGACTGTTCTCAGCAAGGATGGAGAGTAACTGACCTTAACTGGGTACAGAAATGAAGGAACACAGCAAGGATATTCAGAATCCAGTTTATTACAGCTGATTAACATCAGTTCCTTATCTGCAAATGCATGAAATTTGCACCTCAAATTACACAAAGCATCTAAGGTTACATACTCAGTAACCACACACTTTCTGCAACCTCCCAAACAGCAATTTTTTTTTTTTGGGGGGGGGGGGGTAAGCCACCTGCAAATCTTATGGGATTCTCCCTTTAATATTCTCACACCAAGATCACTGCAACTTAGAAAAACAGAAAAATTCTCAAATATGAACTACAAGTGTGATGCTACAGTTTGAAAGGCCATTCAAATCATGATACCTGGAGCAACAAACATTTCTCCTATGTGGAGCAAACAAACCAGTAACAGCAGCCTGCCTCTTAAGCATTAAAGCTTGAGCAATTGACAAAGAAGCAGTTGGGCACCCTCACTCTCACCCCTCCACCCCACCAAGGGGGTAATACCAGAACTGGTGCTATTTCTGTAGACAACATCACACTAATAATTCTAATAGTTCTGCTCAGGCACAGCTGCTGGAGTGGAAAAAAATCTGAGCAGAAAAGCTGAAGGTGCTGAGTACTGTTGGGGTCCTGTGGGTAGCACAAGCACACTTTTACTATGTTGTGCAGAAGCCCCAGATGGTACTTTTGGGTAATGCAGCTTTTCTATGGTTGCACACCTTTGCTGTGTTGTGCAGAGGGGCTCAGGTACTTCTGGATTGACAAATTGGAGCAATAGTCTGGTCCCCTATTTTGGAGAATTGGGGAGAAGGATGTGTTCCCATTATACAAGGGCTGCACTCCTCAGCTTTTCTGAGAAAGCCCATGTCAGGAAGCTGAAAGTGCAACTTCATCCAATAGTTAAGCCTCTGACTGAACAGGAGCAACATGGACTCTGTCATGTGACCACAGAAGAGCGGAGCAAATCTCTGGGCTTGCACAGACACTGGAGGGATACCAGAAGTTTATTTATGTATTTATTTGTTTATTTGTCTTTGTTGACCGGAATAGTTCAGCTGGGTAGAGCCCATCTTCAGCGGAGGCCTTGTGAGAAAATCTCCATCACAGTACATTTATATTAATTAGCAAGTGAATTTCAGACAGTTCTCAGAAAAACAACAGTTACATTTTTCATCAAAAAAAAAAAAAAATAAAATAAAATAAATAATAAAAAAATATCTAATTACAAGAAAGCATTATATTAACAAAAAATTTAATTAAAAAAATGAAGAAAGTTTTACAACAACAATTCTAAGTCTATACAGTTGGTGTAGCTCTACAATCTTGCAGGAAGTAAACGGATTGTTACTACAGAAGAGAAATCATTGTTATAAAGAAGTTTAGTGCTCTTACATTTCAGTAAAGAAAGTTTGCAAGGAGTTCAAGAAATGTAATGATGTAAATTATAAAATTATGTTGGAAGGAAGATTTTAGTATTGTACAGGTTTGTAAAGAATTCATGAGCTATAAAGAAGTCATACAATTAAGTAGGAGGGGAGGGGAGATCGCTACCACTATTTTCCAAACAAGCCTACGACCACGGACCCTGCAGTGCCTTGTGGGAGGTGTTAGAACAGCAGCAGGTCCCAGGCCGATTGTTGCATACCATTCAGTCCCTGTACAGGAGGACAAAGGGTTTTGTCCACATGCTCAGTGTTAAACCACATATATGTTTATATATTTGTATTAATGTATTCTTTAATAGCTACACAAGTTAAATGTTTCACCTCCTATGCTTTTCATTCGGGATTCATGCCAAGAGGAAAGTCTACTATTGAAGCAGTGTACATCTCCAGTGCTAGTATTATATTATACATTTCAGCTGAAAGAAAAAATCCTACTATATTAGAATACTATAACTATAAAAATTTATATAAGTAGTCTTAGTTCTTGCTGTACATTGCTGCATTACTCCACTAATAATTACTTTTAATTTTATTGTGCACATTGAACTGCTGTTTACATTGTAACTTTCAGAGTTATTACCATATTATCTGCATACATATTACTTCAGTTTTATCTTTGTATGCATTCTCTTCATAGGCAGACCATTTGCACTATAATGTGTGCAGTTAAACCACCCTATGCGGTTTCACTGCTACATTCCTACGGTACGTTTGTACCCGGGTCATGACAGAATAGTATGAGAGTGCACCAGCACATCGAACCAGTTATCAAATTGCAAATTAAAATAAAATGAAATGGAGTTTTTTGTGAAATGTAAGGAAATCATAGTACCTAGGTAAAACCCAAGCAGACATAGATATTTCTCAAGTTCAGAGGTTTACTGTAAGTGAACACTGGAGTGAGATCCTGACACAGAAAACCATAAGCTAGACATTTTCACCACTGATCTGCTCAAACAAGACAAATTAATGTTAAACTGAATAACTGTAAAGACAGAAATCTTATTTTGTATAATGCATGAAAAAGCTACTTAAATGTTTTGTTTTCTCATTTATAACGGAGTGTGCTAATGTCGCTATGTAATATGTGAGGTTTACAAAGATTTAAAAAAAAAAACAGCCGAGCTAATTAAAAGAAAAGCAAGATTAGGGCATCTTTGATCTCAACGCAGCTGTTCCATTTCTATTTTCAAAATCCACTTTCAGCTTTTCCATCAGTTCACCATGCATTATTGATCAATTCTTGTACAGATGTACTTAACTAAATTAACAGATATAATTTTATGAGACATTTCCCATAAAAATAAATGTTAAATTTATAGGACCATAATTAACAGCCATTGCTCTTATTTATTTAAGTTGCTGACTGGGGAAGTCCGTTTTTAGGTATAGAACCTCATTTCAGCAGAAGCCAGGGGAAAAAAGCTCAGTTGGTACAATGTAATACAAGATCCAATGTAAATTAACACATGTAAATTAAACATTAAATGTTAACCTTGATAGTGCAGTATTAGAAAGAGATGGACAATAACACATTAATGTTTACCACTAACTAGTTCACATAAAAACATATTGAATAAGAGTATATATTCACATTGGTACAAATAAGAGCAAAGCTAAGTACGGAATTCTTCATAAGACTAAAGCTGTTGTATCTTTCGCCCCAGCGGAACTCCGGTCCACTAATGATTGGCAGTAGATTTTTACGTACCGTGTTGCCAGCTCTGACTTACAACCTTCGACGAAGGTACGCCCATTCACACATGTCTCCACACTGAAGACGCTTTAGCTGAGAATCGAACAGGACAACGTCTTACTGATATTGAAAATTGCTTTGACATCTAGGAATAATGTTTAAGCTATAAATGAAGCTGCTCTTCTGTTCTAACGTACAGCTTTGGAATGATCAACTGTCCACAAAAAGTATTGAATCAGCTGGACTGGACTTCATTGAAACTGACTACATGTAAGACTTGCAGTTGTGAGATTACATACATGCATACATATTTGCTGACATCATCAGATCCACACACAGTGAAGTTCTAAAGCAGGAAGAGAAGTCTAAGATGGCATTGTTGCTTAGTTTAGCAGATGCATTTCAGAACACAGCGGGAATGGAAATCAAACCAGAAGTAGACAAAAAAATAGACAGCAACTGAAAGTGCCAAAAAAGAAAGAATAAAGAAAAACAAGGAAAATCGGAAAGTCCACAAATACAGTGGCAAGTATAAATAAAACATCTAGAACAAGCTCATGTTTACCAAGATTTTATGCAGGAATGGTTAAGGAGAAATGAATTTAAATGAAAATATGAAAGGCTATTAATGGTGATCCAAAACAGTGGGCTATGAATGCATTGGTTTACAAAGTCTGAAGTGGGAGAAACAAGAAACAGACAAATGCAGGTTCTACAAACTGGAACTAGAAAGGGTTGCACATCTGGTTGCTGCGTGTGATACACTCATGGCTGACAGTCTGTATACTAAAAGGCATAATAATGTGGCAGGATTCTTGCACTAGGGATTCTACAAACACTACAATGCAGACATAGCCGAGAAGTACTGGAAACAACCGCCACAAAGCATTATACCATACTGAAGTTTGGATCACGTACGATCACCCAATAAAAACAGCTCAAAAATGGATATAGTAGTATAGAAAAAAAGCAGCATTGTTCTTTGAAATTGATAAACTCATTGATCAGAATTTTCAGGCAGGAATGAGAAAGATACCAAGACAATCACAACAGTAGCAAGGGCAAAAAGAAATTCTGGGTACAGTGCAGGTGCTGAGAAGAGAGCATTCTTGGCAAATATCAACAGGCAGAATCAACACTGATTTCATGAGCTTTAATTACGTCCTCGGTTAGGAATGAAGCCCATTCTCATCAGAGAGTTAAAAAAATGAAAGCATTTTGAGAAATTAAGAGATACAATCACAGCATTAATGTTGAAATGGAGCATATTACATACAAACATTTGTAGTGGAACAGCTGCAAACATGGATAATAAGACAAGTTATTTGGGTTGCATTAAGGTACCTGTACCACTTAGGAGGCATAGAACAGTAAGTAGTAAGTTACAACATTACTTGTGAATGTTAGTGTCAAGAACAGGTGGTGTAAGAACAGAGAATATATCAACAATTAGAAGAGACAGACAATAATAAACATTAAAGCCTCAGTTTGTACACAAAGGCTCAAATGTTTTGGAAGGAGAGAGAGAGAGAGAGAGAGAGAGAGAGAGAGAGAGAGAGAGAGAGAGGTGGGAAAGTGGGGGTAAGGGAGAAGGTTGCACACCCAGCAGTCCTTGAAATGGTCTTTCAGTTGATCATTGAAAGTGGACATGTAGTGAGTGCCACAGTTTGGGTATGTGAAAGGAATAAAGGATGTTCCCTGCCAAGTTACTGCCTTTGTGAGTGAACAGTAATGTTTTGTTGTTGAGAAGAGGCTTTGGCAGTGCAGGTAGGCTTGGAAGACATTTTTTTAGACTAAGACACTGGATAGGTTTATGCACAAGAGTGTAGGATACAACTAGTTGTGAGAAGCTGAAGTGGTGAAGTAGTTCTAACCAGTTAAGTTTTTTGAGGGCAGTACAGTGACAGTCCCTATGAATGAAGCTGATGGTAAACCTGGCAACTGTGTTGCAGAATTTTTGTAGTTTGCAGATTTGGTTGGCATGGAGATTTCCAAATATAAGGGTTGACATAAAATAGTCTTGTAGCAGACACGTGGATGGTGGGTGCTGTACATTTTCTATTAAGTTCAGTGAGGTACTGCTTTACTTCAGTATAATGTTGCAAGTTTTGATGTGTCATGTTGATTACTTCTTGTATATGCATTTCAAATTTTAGGTTTTCATGTATAGCAACATCTAGCAACTTATTATGGTTAATGGTTTGAATAGGGGTGTTTGAAGAATTGATTTTGAAGTCCAGACTGATGCCCAAGTGAGATTTAGGGACAAGGAAAAGCATTTTTAAGAATTTAGCAGAAGATGGGAGCTGTTGAGACAAGCTTCAGTTGAAGAGAAGGACTCCTGGATAACCATTTGGAGTTTGGACACATTGTTAGCTATACATATGAAAGGTGAGTCATCTGCACAGTGAAGAATCCAAGCACAGAGGTGTCTGTGGAGGTCATTTATGAAGATATTAAGTAGGGTCTTAAGATAAATCCCGGAGATACTCCAACAGTGACTGGAAGCAAGGAAGATAGAGCAGATTGTCACTTCACAGCTTGGGGTCTGTTGTTTAAGTAGCTGAACAATAGGAGGGTAGAGCATGTGAGACCTATGCACTGTACTTTTTGGAACGGTTTGTCATATAAGACAGTATCAAAAGCCATTGACGGATCTATAATAATGAGCAAACCATTTTGCGTTGCTTAATATGACCGACTGTTACTGAAAGTCCAAGAAGGCAGTTCTGCTATGATCCAGGCTAAATCCATGCTGGGTAGAAGACAGAACACTGTTACTTGTGAGGTGTTGGAGAGGTTGAGTGTAAGCACATTTTTCTAAGATTTGATGGAGGGCAGGAGGGAGAATAACAACAGGTCTGTAGTTTTGATAATTGTACAGTGTGTCCTCTTTTGTGTAAGGGAAGGATGCAAGATATTGTCCAGATACATGGACCATAGTTTTCTTGAATTAATCTGTTGAGTAATATGGAGACTGGGTACACTAGCACATCTGCAGTGATTTTAAGGTACTCATCAGGAGGTTACCTATGTCTAGGGTGGTAGGTTTTAATCAGAGTAGAAGTTTTTTGATAGCAGACGTGGGGATTGGCTTGAGAGTGAAAAAATGATTGTCAATGTCAGTACATCGATAGTTAGGATTGTTGTTCGTTTTAATGAGTTTGGTAACAGTTTAGATGAAGGTAGTGTTGTACCTGTTGCACCTTAATCCTGTATACATAGAAAAAAAAACATTTCTAAATGAAAAAATCCTGTTCAGGTTTGGTGAAGTAAATAAGATAATTGCAAATAAAAAGATTTCCACCTCCAGTCCTGACACTCGATAACACACTCAGTTTTGGGTGCAAAGCAAAAGGAATGAATGACCATAGGAAACCATGACAAGTTACAACTTCAATGTAAAGAAACACTTCAGTGTATTTCATATGTATTAACGAGTCAGTGTATTTCATATGTATTAACGAGTCAGTACACATCAACATAATTCCACAAAATCATTTGAAAACCTAAAAAACAACACCACAATGCTATGAAAAGGCCTTTTCTTGACCATTACCAATGGAGTCTGACTTGTTTGTGCAGTCTTCATCAAAGACCCAGTTTTGAAGAATTTTACCTGCTGTCACAAATTAATATGCATCGTTTACAATCAAGTCTGACATGTTGCTATACATACTGGTCTAAGTGACAAATAATTTAATCAAGATGAAGGAGTGAATACTGGTCTGTAGAAAGAAGGCAGATTGGAGCCCTTTACTTTATTCGGTAAAATCACTACTGCTTGCTTCCTAGCAAAACATATAGTATTGGTTTTAAGACCTTAACATGCTTACTAAAAATGGCATCAACTTAACCTTATTTAACCTCCATAATTCTATCCAAAGTCCTTAACTTCCTGGGTCTAACCCTACATGATCTTTTATCATCCACCCTAATTTCGTTGGTGGTTTTCGGGATCATTAGTGAAAGTAAAACTGCTCTAGTTTTACTTTCAGCTGTTATCAAACATACTGTATTAGTATATAATGTACCTTCATCCCGTTTCAGCTGCACAGAATCCCTACTCTCTTGGTGATCAATATCTTACCCTTTTAAATCCCCTTTTGGAGAAAGGTTATACACATTGATTTTTCTAAGCGTGTACTTCATATTCACTTCAAAATCAAGATGGTAATAATAAAGGTCTTTATTTTCTAACTGCAAACGAACATAGTAACAGTGCCTTGCCTAAACACTGGTTAGGTATTATCAAACTGTTCTTACTCACCCTTGGATGTAACACTGAACGACAGAAAAGATGACAAACATTATATATGCCTTTACTCCAATCTTTGATATTAAATAAAAATAAATCTTGATGATTGGATGGGAAATAGGAAATTCACCCCAGGGATCACCTCTGTGGCTCTGCTCGACAGTGGCACAGGAAAATAATATTCTTGGGTGGCAAAAGCCAGGGTACCTTTTTGGCTGGGCTTGTATAGGCCCCAGGGCCGATAGCCTAGTACCTACCTATGAACCTAAATCTCTTAACCCTGGACCTTAAAATATCTATTAGTATTCTGACCTTATCCAAGACTCTTGTTTTGAAAGTGTTTGTATATCTTTCAGAAGAATGTGACAAAACTTGAATTCCTCTTTAACCATCTGCCCACATGAGGTGGAAGCTTGGGTGGTCATTACATATACTGTAGCATATAAAAAATATAACTTTGTTTGCTTGTCACGTTGGCCTACTGGGGCCAACCATTTTCTCCTTGGGGGTACTTAAAGTTGCTGACTTGTTTAACTATTTATGATGACTGGAGTCTGCCATGGGCATGCAGGGGTAACCTTCCTTGCATCCTGGTGGATCAATAGCCATTTCGGTACCTGTGAACATTTTATGCCAGGTCTTCAAATGTGTACTATGTAAAATATTACAACACCACACTACTAGTTACTAATAAAATATACAGCATCACTCCTAAACATGTCAGCTTAGGATCTGCATCATTAACTTTCAACTGCATCTGAATAAGCTCTTTCCCAAACTACACACTTAAACCTGTTACTATTAAAAGATAGCCACAACAAAAGGATTTTTATATACATAATGATTTATTCCCCATGCTAGAACCATTAAACAGAATGTAGCAATAAATGCGATTCACACAAAATAAAGGCATCCTTAAACACACAAGAGAATGAATAAGAAATCTAACCAAAGTACAGAAACTATTAAGGTACAGACTAACAGACATGGTGGGATAGACCAGTAAAGATGTGCAACTAAAGAAATAAAAAGAGCTACTACCCTGAAACACTTCCTACCCATCAGTGCATCAGCCAACATTCCACAAAGCAGATACTAGACCCCAATGATGAACTGAGAAAAAAGGCTATAATTCAGAAAGTCCGTGCGCAATGAAAGGGTACAGCAGCTGACCCCAGACTCAAATCCTGGGAATGGATCAGCACCAAATGAATATGGAAGGCAGTGATCAAAATAATTTTCAGCAGCTACAAACCAAGGAATAATCAATCTCAGGCAGGGCAAAACAAGAAATCATCATCAATCAAATCAGTGGCAATAAACAAACTCTATAATAGAAGAAAAAAATGCTGTCCAGAACAAGAAGGAGCAGGTGCCAAGTTGGAAGCAATTTCTCCTTTGTCTGAACAAGCAAATAAGGTCACTGGTGAAATCCTCTAAGGCTAACTTCAACCCCAAATTGGCAACGTCCACCAAGGGCAATCACAAGGCCTTCTTCACATATGTCTGCAATCTCAAAGGCAACAACCAAATCTGCTCTGAACTGGTGGTTAATAACAGCACATACACAAACATCATAGATACAAGCCAACCTGCTGGCAGACAGGTACAGTGAAAACTTCACCCCCCTGTCCCCACGATCAGTAAACCAGGACATCCCCAGAACCTGCCCCCCCCCCCATCACCAGGGAGCAGGTCCTTAATGCCCTCTCAAAGGCAAAAAAATACAGTCTCCATGGGACCCAATAAAATCCCTGGCTGTATCCTACATGAATTCAGGCATGAGCACTCAGCTCCATTAGACAGCCTATTTAACCAAAGCCTAAGCACCCACTCAGTCAAAGTAGGGAAAGCCACCTCTAGTAGTAGACCCATAACAAGCTGTGTACCCCCCAAAGATCGGTCTTGGGGCCTCTACTGTTTGGGATATACTTTTCTGACATGCAAGCCAAAACCAGTGGTCTGTGGCTGACCCAAGTTTGCAGATTACTGCAAGCTGGGCTCTGTCTTAAACTCCCCTAATGATGTGAACATCCTCCAGGAGGGCCTTACCCAAACTAATGACTGGTGCCAGAAGCATAGCCTCAAACTGAATGCCAAGAAATGCATCATTATCTCCTTTGGGGAAAATGTCATCCCCACTAATTATCACATTAATAACACTGTACTAAGCATGCAATCAGTCATGAGGGACTTGGGCACCCAGGTTGACAGCAACCCGACTTCTGACCACCACGTTGCCTCCATTGTGTGGAAGTCTTTCTACATGGCCTACCTCATAAATAAGGGTATTTCATTAAGGAACAAGGAGATCATAACATCCCTGTACTCCTCCCTTATCAGACCCATTATCAAGTAAAATGTCCCCTTCAGCATGTACCTTGCCAAGAACATGCAGCAGTTGGAGCGACCATAGAAGTTCCTGACCAGGAAAATTCAGGGTCTCAAACACCTATCCTACACAGTCAGGCTAAAAGCCCTGTCCATCTACTCAGTCTCATACAGACTGTTCAGAGGTGACCTGGGTCTGGCATAGAAGGCCATTTCAGACCCAGCCTTCATGAAGTTACTGCATATCCATAAGACAAACTCCACTCATGCAACCTGCATGCAAGGCCTTAACCTGGTCTGTGACATTAATAGAACTTCTTGGTGGGATAGATTTGTGTCCCAAAAACTCCCCTGGACGACTGGATGGGAAACAGAAACTATACCCCTGGGATCCTACATGTGTCCCTGCTGGACATGAGAAACAGGTGCTGACTTTGAGGAACATGGGTGAAATTCTTGGCTAGGCTTATAAGGTCCTCCGGGCCAATAGCCTAGTATCATCCTATGAACCCATGTGATGCAATCTGGAGTCCTGCCTTCCTGAAATATGTCAAGCCGTTATATACAGAGGTGTCAACAGACCTTCTCATACACGAGCTTGGTTTGTGTATCCATGTTTCTCAACAAGATGACTGACCACTGAAAAAATACATAGTAATTTACAATAAAAAGGTAAACAGCATAAAAGGAGACAAAAAACATGTCTGATGCTAGGGGATGCTACAGAGTTCTTGGCAGAAATACGAATGAATGTGCTTGATATCTGATAAGGTCATTTACTACAGAATTTACCAATCAAAACAGTTCAGAGAATACAAGTTGCGCACTCTACGTGTATCCTGAAATTCATCACATATAACAGCTGCCAATGCATTTTCTCTTCCTAAACATTTGTACGTTGAGTTCTTGGATACAACAAAGGAAAAACAATATTATCACAAATTTCTGTTTTATTCACCAATGTCCACTGAATCCAGAACCCTTTTAATAAACAGATCTCAAACCAATGTCTCTCTAAAGTCAGACTCAACAATTATGTTTACCAGTTAGTCACTATAGTACCGTCAGTTTGGATTTTGTACATTTTCCTTCTTTCTTTATTTGTATCATCTGGTCAGTAAAGTCGAAGTCAGCAAGACTAATAACAGCTGTGCAGACAGTAAATTCTTCTTGAAGGTAGTAGCTTATGCTCAGTCCCAAAACATCACAAAAAATGTTTAGCTGAAATAAGCCTAGTTTAAATAGCCAGCAAGAGCACATAAATATAAAAAAAAAAAAACAGTACTTCTGAGTTACTTCAATTGCGGTATTAACAAGAACGTAAAATTGTAGTACTTAAAATCATTTATACACATTTGCATTCAAGAGTTATACTAACAGGCATTATAGATTCAGAAAATTAACTAAACCAGATTTGCATTTACATGTTTATAAAGCCATTTACATTCTTTAAGGAATATATGGAAGGCGCAGTGGTAGCGTTGTCACCTCACAGCAAGAGGTTCTCCGGTTCAATTCTCGGCTGGGGTACCTTCTGTTTGGAGTCTGTATGTCCTCCCTGCATTCGTGTGGGTTTCCTCCCACGTTACAAAGACATGCATCTGAAGCATTTCTCCCCAGGCCTCCGCTGAAAATTGGCTTTGTTCCAAGTCGGACTTTGCCAGTTAACAAATGATAAATAAATAAAATAAATAAATAAATAATATACGTGCATGGATTAGACAAATTTAAGCATCACAACAGATACCTCCAGTCAAAAGACATTTGTTGTGGGACATTCAGTAAGCTCTTTTTTGGAAGCACACATAAATTTCCAAATGAATAAATTAGTAAATCAGATTCTCAGCAGTTCAAACGTTGCAGCACAAGCTATTACTTGGTTTTATTTTTTCTCGGATGCAACAAAAGATTTTCAGCTGTCTTTTTCAGACTGTGTCTTTAAAGGAAAGCTCTACCTTGGACCTCAGAAAAGTGTGCTTTTTTTGTTTCATTGTATCTTTGTTTCTTGAGCTACTTTTAACAAATTAAAATAACAAGTACTTCTTATAAAATGTTAATGTTTTTCAACAAAATGGCAGACAACGGGGCCTGACATGATCATGTTTTCATGCTTGATTTTCTCCTTCTCAGAATCCATTTCAAGTCCTCTTTACAACAGTCAAGCTAAACATTAAGGAAGTGATCCTGTTTCCTAGTCCGTTAAGATAAAATGACAACTGCATCTTACACACCTTTCTAGCAGGACTCATAGGTAGGAACTACACTATCAAGGGCCTAAGTAAGCCTAGCCAACAAGGTTCCCTGGCTTACGCCCCCCAAGAAAGTTATTTTCCTGTGCCCCTGTCGAGCAGAGCCACAGAAGTGATCCCCGAGGTGTATTTCCTATTTTCCATCCACTCATCAAGATTTTTCTTGAAGAGTGCTAATGAGGAACTTTGCTTGACATAGATGGGTAGCTTGTTCCAGAGTATGGGAAGTCTCTGGGACAGGAATCTATCCCTCCAGCATGTCCTGTTTATTGTGGTGACAAGGTTTAGGTCCCTAGAGCATGTAGCTCGGAGGGATTGGGATTTCTTTAAGTGGAGCATGTCCAACAGCTCTGGGTTTAACATAGCTTTATATGTTAGGCAGAGATCTCCTCAGAGTAGGCGATATGCTACAGAGTAAATCTGGAGTTTTTTGAGACGGTCAGTGTAGGGCATCTGTTTGAGGCCAGTAATCCTCTTTGTGAGGTACTTCTGTGGCCTTTCCAGCTGCTGCAGATGTCTTGTGAGGTACATTCCAAAAGGGGCATTGTACTCTATAATGGGTCTAATGAGTATCGAGTAGAGATGCATTTTATTACTGAATGAGCATCATTTACAATTCTCTAGGATCCTGTTAAAAGCCATTTAGAACAGTTTACAGCTCTCTCCAAAGAAAGCAGCTAAATTTCATTCTGTAAGGATTGTCATTTTGTATTTCCGTGTTATGAGTAGTTTGACTGCATTCATGTGTCACACATTCCAGATATTGGAAAAAATGTTTATCGTCCAAGTTTAGTCTCCTGAGTTCAGACTCGTTGTATTTAAAATGTTCTGGAGGACAGGTCATTGCTTCTACCAGAGAATGGAATTCACTGCCTAGGCAGTAGGCTTAACTACACCTTGCAATTCACACTATGGCTTTAAATGAAGCTCAGCAAGGCCTCATGAATAACTTATTGGAGCTTAACAAAAAGTTCCAACATGGTACAGTGCAGCTCTTCCTCCCTCAGGAGGGCCATTGCACATAACCTAACACTGGTGCGAAGGTATGCATTCCAGAAGAATCCGACGGATGTCCAGGCAAAAATGTTTTAATAAATGGATTGTGAAAATTGCTGCAGATACTTGAGACAGATACAGCAAAGTTCTCTTGATGTTCTGTGCTGAAGCGCTACACATCCTGGTGATCAGTGCAGCTATGCATTCGCTTCTGGGCTACACATCCTGGTGATCAGTGCAGCTATGCATTCGCTTCTGGAAGCTGAAGCGCTACACATCCTGGTGATCACTGCAGCTATGCATTCGCTTCTGGAAGCTCATCAGGGTGGCAATCAATGTAAACAGCAAACTACTAAGGTCACCGCCAGCCACATTTTAGTTGCATAAGCTCAGGTGGCACATCCCCTTGTCACCAATGACAGGCTTTTCTGAATCCCAGCACAAATTTCCAAAATGGTATTTAAATATCATGTCCAACAAATCTGCACTGCTGCAGCCCCTAACATGTATGATAAATAGATCTGTGTGTGTGTATATTAAATACGTGTGTGTGTAATCTGGATAATGGATGGATATTCACACATTTACCCCAGGATGGACTGTCCTAGCCCTACTAGACAGGGGACATGCAGTCTAGGGTGAGAACTGGTAAGTTGAAATGGTCGCATGACTCAATAAACATAAGATTTCTACAAAGGGAATGGATTACTGGAATTTACTTCCTAAAAATCACATTTATTTTACTCTCTGGTTGAATATTCATAGTATGCCATTAACTACTTCTAATTTATTACTTATTAGCTAATTCTGTCTCATAGAGCTGCCAAACCAAGAAGTCTGGAGTGACCAAACGAGACAAAAATCACTGTCATATTCTGAAGTGCTCTCCAGTGCTCCTAATGGTTGTCGGACACTAACTTGTGCATCAGCACTTACTATTGATGTTCATCATCACTACTTTTTCATTACAGAAAAGCTTTCATCCCCCCATCCATCTACTTCATTTAATCTACAAAAAAGCTCTACAGAGCATTTTGCTAATCAGCTGGTGATAAATTATCCATCCCAGCTGCTTGCAGTTTGTCACTCTGTCTGATGAGCTCTCTCAGCTGTTCAACACAAAACTCCTGCTCTGCTCACTGTAATTTCTAGACACACACATTGTTTATTTTTAGTAATGTCAGTGATACATAAATGTTGCCTGGCTTGACTGGATCACCAAGAACAAGTGAGAATTTGTTATATAAGATGGGAGGCATGCTGGTCAGTACATCAAGTGCATAATGCAGAAGAGGAACAGCATAAGGGGGCAATGAAAGAACACAAGTAAACAATACAAAATTAACAATCTGGTAAACAACAACTGCCAACATACATGGTAGGAAATATGCCAATCACAGGTGGAACAAGCAAAACTTTTTCGAACACATTAAAACAGAAATACGTTTCATTGTTGATGTCCCAGATAACAAGTTGCCCCATTTAGGAACAACTGTTGTGGACCCCATAAGTGTATGGCATTAAAACACCAAAATATTTTTGGGGCTCTAGTCACAGACATAAGCCCCTCATGTAAAAAGTTTACTTGTGTTGTCATACTGTCAGCTTACTCCACTGTTCCTTCTGTTTTTTTTCATCACACCGGTGCAGTCTTCCAACCTAAAGTTTTCATTTAAAGGCAATGTTTTGCCTTTCAATTTTTTTACTATATTTCATTAAGTTTTTTGACTGGATAAATACAGTAGAGACACAAGTGTCATTTTTCTCGGGGTGACCTAGGAGCAAAGTCTGGTTAAGTGACTTGGTCAGAGACAGAAGACAAGTGGAAGTTAAAGGAATCAAACCCTGTACCTTGAAATACAATGAGAATCTCATTAAATTAGGTCAAAATTTTAATCATGAATGCGAACTCAGACAGACATTAATTTAAAAGAAAACAGAAGGCTGAGGTGTCATGTAGCCTTTGACTTTTGCAGACAGATGAAGGTGATTGATATGAACATAAGCTCAGCCCAATCAGTATGCAGGCCCACCTGCACAGTCATTTCTAATATTGAGACTTCCAGCCTGTTAATTCTGTTCCCTAATTCTGCATATAAATGGGCACTTCCTACAGAGGTTCATAACATGTGTCATTTACTTCAGTGACATGCAGTCAATTATCAGAATTGGCATGTTTAATCTAGGATACTGTTTGCTTTGTCTGTTCTATCAGCTACAGTGCAACACAGGGGTCAGGAAGCAGAAATTCCAGTCTGTCAAGCATATTTTTTGAAACTGCTGTGACAGATGGTTACTGCACTCTGTAGCAAAGTAGTACAAAACAATGCTGACAGAGCTACTACAAAAAAGAACAAAAATCTAGATGGGAAGGCAAGTAAAGGACACCAAAATATTTAGACATGAGGAAGTCAGGTAATTTGCATTCAGAATGCCATTTATAAAAATATCAAACTTTTCTTAAACCAATACTTCCAGCTCATTTTTGTTCCTGTGTGTGTGTGTGTGTGTGTGTGTGTGTGTGTGTGTGTGTGTGTGTGCGCACATGTGAGAGAGAATGTTATATGTTCTCAAACAAGGGAAGTGCTGTTCTGAGGCCTTTCTATTACCAAGTACACAACTAAAGCAAAGTCTAAAATGGGTTACATGTGGCTCTATGTTTCAGCTGGCTAATACAAGGAGGAGTGGAGAACAAAACATTGAAAACTTTCTCGTAAGATGGATCAGGAGGTCTATCCGGTCAAGAGAACTATATTCAGATTTAGTGACTTAATTGTTAGGTTCACAGGTATATACTAGGCTAAGGACCACCGTTAAGCAATCCAGCCTAACTATGCCTCTGTGTATCATGGGCATTTATTATCAGGGGGTATGTTAGGAAGTTTCTAGAAGTATTAGTTCATAGGTATATACTAGGCTAATGACTACCACCGGGGCCTTTATAAGTCTAGTTAAGCAATCCAACCTAACTATGTCTCTGTGTATTATGGGCATTTATTAACAGGTGATATATTAGTTAGTTAATTTCTAGAATTTATGTGTGGGGGTTATATTAGACAGAGCCAGACAGTAATGCCCAAACTATCAGAGACATGGAGGGCCAGACACACGGTAAGTTTCTGACTCTCCATCCAATGGTCAAGGTTATGCTTAAATAGGGTTAGGGATAGACTCCGCTTCACATGGATGGGGAGCCTGTTCCAGACCATGGGGATCCCCTGTGACACATATCTGTCTCACCAACATGTCTTATTTATGTCACAAGTAAAATTTAAATCAATGGATCAGTGGTTTATCTGTTAAACATACACTTTTAACATGTATAACAACAATCTAGGACTAACCCTTAAGAATAAATCAAATGCATACACCAGCTTTGTTACAATCACTGAAATAAAAATATAGCCTTAGAAACTGCGACCCATCACAACCTAAGATCTTAAAAAGAAGGCAACTCTTTCAAAACTGATAATTTCTGATAAAATCAGTCCACAAGGCTGCAGTCTTGGAGGACTTCTAAAGTGTGATACTTTCTGAAATCAACCACAGAACTGGTTTAGAAATAAAGAAACAGGGGTGTATCGGCAGAGAAAACATACTGGATCTAATATTGAACCTTATAGGACACTAGATTTGGATCCAGCAAATGTCAAAGTGTCAATGTACGTGATATGGTTACAGGTCAAAAATCTAGATCTAACAAATATGGTAAACCTTTGCCAAAGCATCTTACCAAAACTAAAATTTTGTTTTGAAACAGAAGTCCACCTTTTACCAGAGTGCAAACCAGCCCCCCATGACTCCAAGGAGGTTAGACCAAAAAAATAAATAAATAAATAAATAGTTAAAGAAAATAAAGAAACAAAAGTGAACAAATGCATTGCACATTAAAACTTTTATGATAAAATTAGTCAGATTTCCAAATAATGCTACACATTTTCTATAAAGCAAGATCCCCACCTTTTCTAGTAGATGCTGAACAAGTTCACACACCTTAATGCAATTTAAGGTGATAAATAGATGTACCCAGAAACAGACAGACTACCCAAGCTTTAAAGAAGAAAGAAGGCCAGCCGGCTGGTTATTTGAGCTGTATCGATCATGCTTTCTTTTTGATATACCAAAGCTTTACGTCCGTTAGTAAACCGGTGTGTAAGTAACCCTGGAACCCTAGGTTAGCTGTAACACTGTTTAGGGCTGTGGTGCATGTGTGTGCATGTGTGCAGTCAGTGGGAGAGGGATTCCAGAAGAGCTTACTCACCCAGTATGCCTATTTCTTTATCCAGTTAATGTCTTGCAGTTAAAAGTACCTTATAGCTGTCCCATGTAAAGAATCGTGTCCGCCTCCCCTTCACATTCTAAATCCTTCTCAGCAAGGCTGTTCCAAGAATTCTTTGCATTATCCCTGAAACTCCCTCCTCCTCAATTTTTTCCCGGTCTCTCTTTTCTGTTCTCTTTACTAGGTGTTGTATTCCTAGATTTTTTTCTGATACCTTTAAAGTTACTGAAACTTTCTAAAATACCTCTGCTCTCACTATTTAAGTGTTCATTTACTTAAAAACAGAGAAAGAAGAGAGCTCTGCAACACTTTTCGTGGAAAAGAAAAAACAGCTTTGCAACACAGACAGCAGTCTCACATAAAATCTGTACGCATTACTGACTAACAAAACAATTACTGTTACCTGAATAACACCACAGGAATTGTCAGGGGAGGGGTCCCTGACTTACTACAGGAATTGTCAGGGCAGGGGTCCCCGACTCACTAGCCCTGCTGGATCTTATACAACACAACAGGGAGCCACGACTTCTGGCAGACAGTACATTAAACAGTGATACCAAGTCACGTTGGCACAAGGCCATCATGCTCTTTGGTAAAAATGTGGCTTTTATAATTATAAGCTTTTTTTTAATACAGCATACTCTACCTTAAAATGTTAGCTGGGACAGAGATAAAATACATTTATACTACTCTTTAAAGAAAGGGGCACTTTGAGTTATGAATTTCCACATCACTTACTTCAGGAAATCAAACAAATAGTGTAATAGCAGCCAGATGGTTCTTTGAGGGAGCACGACAAATGTCCTAGCAATTTACAAAAAATGTTATGCTACAAGGTTCAAACACAGACTGCTTCCCAAGGAAATGCAAACTACCCTGAAAAGTCATAACTAAAGAGATGGCTATACTTAGTTGGGGGTGTGTAAATATCTCTCCACACATGGACTGTTGGTCTGGGAGCATATGTCCCCATCCAATAATTTATTCAGTATCTAAATATTTCAACAAAAAGGTTTTCGGACTGGTGTTTCATGAAAATATGTTTTGCTAAACTAAAGTTAGTGGATCCCTTATTCAAAATATGATTTGATAACAGGCCTATCTGTGTGAAGCTCCTTACAAGAGGGAATTAATAAAAAGAAAGGTCCGAGGTAGCAGTTTGTGATTATGTGCTTTTTACATTTTACATTTATGTTGAGCTTTAGCAGTTAGTAACCTGGCTGGGAAACTTTGACAAATATATATTTCCTAAACTGTAGTTACAATTATTAAATCATTATGTCTTTTGATCTCGCTTCCCTAACCCACAGAAGGGCATTTTTACCAATTGAGATTAGGAGATATATAATGAGCTATAAGACACAGACTGAACTCATTCCTCATTAAAGTGTTTTAAGAAAGAAATCCAGCACAATAAATGTTTAATTAAACTCGTATCCAAATGATTAGGGGTGTGGTCTCTTAGTGAGCGACTTTAAGAGCACCCTAACATTCTACTTCAATTATTGTTAGCCAGATCCAATTCCAGCTAAGCAGGGGACTGAAATACCCACACTAAACAAGGCAGAAAACGTGTTATGTGATGGCAAAGTATAGCATTCATGCCTTGGTTACTTTGCCTGAAGAAATAAAACTGGTAGAATTAGGAGGATAAAGGAATTCTAAAAGGCTTATAAACGTTTTGTTTTTGTCTTTGAAGTACATGTTTTTTTTTTTTTTTTTTTTTTTTTTATATAAAAAGTACCTCACAAGATTTCAAAACTAATGAAATGCAACAATACTGAATATTATCACCCGTGTCCAACATACTACAAGGAAATGGATGCATTTCCTTATGAAGGACGTGTTTCAGTACAAGCTATTTTTAGTTCTCTGTCTTCTACTCCTTTGCAAAGTAGGGTGCAGTGGACGGATTGAGCTTCCAATCATGGGCTGGCATGCTCTCATAAATCATGCATAACCTCTGCCTCTTATCTTTTTCAAGCATTTCAGCAGCTCTAGGATTTTCACTCCTAACGGAATGGGGACCAGCTTTACAGATTTCTGTCATCTCTGCAAGCACTTCATCATAGTAAAATGATCTCATCAGCAATCCTGCACTACAGATATGAATTAGATTTTCTTTGTTTATTAAAATGTAATTACAGGGATAGTCTGACAAGGTAGAAGCCTATTTGCAGTGGAGGCTAGGGGAGTAAAGCTCCAAATTAGTACAAAATATTTTAAGAAAGTACAGATGTGTAAAATTTTACTATAACAGTAAATGTCCTTGCCTTCACTGCTGCAGTATTCATTACAAAGGGATTCCCTGCCATGAAGCCCACTGTCCAGCCAGTTTACCAAAGTCTACCATTGCTTTAAGGTATGCTGAATGTCACCTACACATTCCTTGAACAGCGTAGGGCATAAAGGTGACGGCCAAGGAGAACCTGCACATCCAGGAAGAAAAAAAAACGAGGGGGATGGAGTGAATACTGCAGCAGTGAAGGCAAGGACATCTACTGTTAAGGTAATATTTTACACAACTGTACTATGTCCTTACATTCACCGCTGTAGTATTCCTTACTAATGGGAGAGAGTATGTATGTGTCTTTTGGCTTTTCCCGGTTAGGGGTCGCCACAGCGGAACTCCGGTCCGCTAATGATTGGCAGTTGATTTTTACGTGCCGAGTTGCCAGCCCTGACGCACAACCTTCAATGAAGGTATGCCCATTCACGCATATCTCCTCACAGAAGATGCTCTAGCTGAGAATCAAACCGGACAGCGTCTTATTGTGAGGCGACAATGCTACCGCAGCACCACGACCGTGGATACTAATGGGAGAGAGTATTCCTTACTAATGGGAGAGCGTCAAAGCTCAAGAAGAAACTTGGGAGGAGGAAGCAGCAGAGCCTCCAAGAAGCCATGAAGAATGACAGCAGCAAAATTTTGAACAGGACTCTCGGAATGACAGGAAGGGGAGGGAATGCATAAAGAAACATCCCCTTCCAAGAAAATGAGAGGGCGTCCACCTTCCATTCCAGAGGACCTGGGGCTCTGGCACAAAACATAGGAAGCCATCTGCTCAGAGGGGAGGCAAAGAGATCTACTTGAGGAGTACCCCACTGGTGAACAATGTCCAGAAACACATCCCTGTGAAGCATCCATTTGTGGGATGGAGTGAAGGACCTGCTCAGATTGTCTGCCACAACATTCTGATCTGAAGGAATATAAACTGCCTGAAGAGACACTTGATATTGGATAGCCAGATCCCATACCAGAAATTCCAGCCGGCAAAGACAGCAAGATCTCCTAGCCTTCTGTTTGTTGATATACCACATGACTGTGGTATTGTCTGTGAATAGTTTGAGATGGTCCAGAGAGAAAAGAGGATGGAAGGCCTAAAGAGCCAGCATAACAGCTCTCACCTCTTTGAAGCATGAGAGCTCTCATTGCTTTGATGTTGATGTGCTCCTTCCACTGACGAGGCGACCAAACCCCCAGAACCCTGAGGGAGCCAAACTTTGCTCCCCATCCCACATCTGAAGCATCTGAGAACAGATCCTGAGAGGGAAGACGAAGTTGAAAAGGGAGACGTGGATTCAGAGACAACTGCTGAATCCACCACAGAAGTTCTTTGTTGAGACACGGGAGAAGAGGAACAGGAAAGTCTAGAGGATGCGTATGCTGAAGCCACACTGACTTCAGAAACCACTGGAACTTCCTCATGTGGAGTTTGGCTAGAGGGATCATCGGAATGGTGGAAGCCATGAACCCCAGAGCTTTCAGAAACTCCCTGGATGTAATGGAGGCCATAGGAAGAAGAGTTTGAAAGAAACAAATAAGACTTATTGTCTTTGGATGAGGCAGGGATGCCAGCATTGGCACCATTTGAATCCTGCAACCCAGAAAGAACAGCTCTGTAAACTCTTACCATAATGGTACATGTCCTTGCTTTCACCACTGCAGTATTCCTTACTAATGGGATTCCTGCCATGAAGCCCTCCATCTGGCCAGTTTACAAAAGATTTCCATTGCTTTAAAGGTATGATGAACATCACCTGCACACTCCTTGCATAGGGTAGGGCATAAAGGTGATGTTCAGGCATACCATCCTCAGAACAGATTGCCCCAGTAGGAACAGCAGTCAAGGAAAACCAAGGAGAATCTGAACAGCCAGGAAGGGAAAAAGACCTTGGGGATGGAGGGAGGGAGTGAATACTGCATCGGTGAAGGCAAGGACATTTACCATTATGGTAAGATTTTACACAACTGTACTATGTCCTTACATTCACTGCTGCAGTATTCCTTACTAATGGGAGAGTGCAAAGCTCAAGAAGAAACTTGGAAGGAGGAAGCAGCAGAGCCTCCAAGAAGCCATGAAGACTGGCAGCAGCAACACCAGCCCTAGCCCTGGAGATACCGTCCAACTGGTAATGTTTGGAAAAGGTATCCACGGAAGTCCAGGTAGCAGCTTCAAGAATAGAATTGGCATCTAAGCCTTTGAAAAAAGCACCAGAAGAAGCCACAGCTCTAGTGGAATGAGACTTTACAGAAGAAGGAAGTCTCTCACCATGAAAAAAGTGTAACAAAAGGAAATAGCCTTTAAAATCCAAGTGGAAATAGTTTGCTTGGAAACAGCCAAAACCTAAAGACCTAGGAGGAAATGAAACAAAATAACTGGTTCCTGATAGCTTTAGTTTTATCCAAATAAAATCTGAGCTGTCTATGCACATCTAAGGCACGCTCTCACTGTCAGATTGCGGAGAGGGAAAAAAGGTAGGCAAATTAATAGAAAAAGTGACAACTCATTAACCACCTTGGGCATAAAAGAAGGATTAGTATGCAAGGACACCCTGTCCTCATGAAATGTCAAAAAAGGTGGACAAGCCATAAAGGCTTGCAACTCAAGACACCTGTCTAGCAGAAGTAAGAGCTAACAAAAGAACTGTCTTACAAGAACAATGTTGCAAGGAAGCTGAAACAGAAGACTCAAAAGGAGCCACAGTCAATTTTTCCAGAACAAAATTAAGATCCCAGGGAGGAGGAACAGGCTTCCTGGGAGGTCTAATATTAAGGACGCCTTTAAGAAACTGCTTAGCCTCAAATCTAGAAACTAACAGGGGGAGTTAAAGGAAGACAAGCAGAAAGAGCTGGTGGCCCTTAATACAATAATAGGCCAAATCAGCCTTCAACAACTCACACAAATAAGAAAGAACCAAAGGAACATCCACAGAAAGTGGATCCAGGTCACAAGAAAGACACGAAATAGAAAACCTCTTCCATTTAGACAAGTAGGATTTCCTAGTAGCAGGTTTCCTGGCCTCCTGCAGGACCTGCAGCACGTCCTGAGAAAAAGGTGTCTATGAGGAATCAAAACCCTATCACCCTCAGTGTCAGTTGAAGCGTGGAGAGGTGAGGATGGATGAAAGACCTCTCGTCTTGTGTGAGGAGATCCACCCCGTGAGGTAACTTGTGATGACAGCCCCTGGGGAGATGCAGAAGTAGAGGAAACCAGTGCTGTCATGCCCAAAAGGGAGTCACCAACATGATTTTTAGAGCATCCCGTTGAATCTTGAACAGGACTCTCGGAATGAGAAGAAGGGGAGGGAATGCATAAAGAAACATCCCCTTCCATGAAAAGGAGAGGGCGTCCACCTTCCACACCAGAGGACCTGGGACTGTGGCAAAAAACAGAGGAAGTCATCTGTTCAAAGGGGAGGCAAAGAGATCTACTTGAAAAGTAAGCCACTGGTGGACAATGTCCAGAAATACATCCCTGTGAAGCATCCATTCATGGGATTGAGTAAAGGACCTGCTCAGATTGTCTGCCACAACGTTCCAATCTGAAGGAATGTAAACTGCATGAAGAGTCCCACGATACTGGATAGCCAGATTCCATACCAAAAGTGCCAGCCGGCAAAAACAGTAGGATCTCGTACCCCCGTTTGTTGATATACCACATGACTGTGGTATTGTCCGTGAATACCTTGAGAGGCCCCAGAGAGAAGAGAGGACAAAATGCCTGAAGAGCCAGCCGAAGACCTCTCATCTCTTTGATGTTGATGTGCTCCATCTGCTGACGAGGTGACCACACCCCCTGAACCTTCAGGGAGCCAAACGTTGCTCCCCATCCCACATCTGAAGCATCTGTGAACAAATCCTGAGAGGGAAGCGGAGGCTGAAAACAGGAGCCTTGGATTCAGAGACAACTGCTGAATCCACCACAGAAGTTTAACCTTGAGACATGGCAGAAGAGGAACAGGAAAGTCCAGAGGATGCGCATGGTGAAGCCACACCGACTTCAGAAACCACTGGAACTTTCTCATGTGGAGTCTGGCCAGAGGAAGCATCAGAATGGTGGAAGCCATGAACCCCAGAGCTCTCAGTAACTCCCTGGCTGAAATCGAGGCCAGGGAAAGAAACGTTTGAAAGAAACAAGAGTGAATGTCTTTGGAGGAGGCAGGGATGCCAGCATTGACACTGTTTGAAACCTGCAACCCAGAAAGACATGATCCTGAAAAAGGAGTCAAGTAAGACTTGTTGAAGTTTACTGTGAACCCCAGGCTCTGAAGAAGAGAAATGGTAAAATGAAGATTTTACAAAAGGACCTCTGGAGAAGACACATGAATCAGCAGGTTATCCAAATAAGGAAAGATTTGGATCCCTTGAAGCCTGTAAAAAGCAATCACAGGAGCAAGGCATTTGGTGAACACTCTTGGGGCAGTAGAAAAGCAAAAGGGCAAGGTGCAGAACTGAAAATGCCAGGAAGCAATAGAGAAACACAAAAATCTCCTGAAAAAGAGGATGGATTGGAATATGGAGATAAGCATCCTTGAGATACAGAGACACCAGAAAGGCCTGAGGTAGCAAGAGAGGAAAAAGGGTCTGAAGGGACAACATCCAAAAGGAAGGCACCTTCAGAAAGGTGTTCAGATGGGAGAGGTCTAGAATAGGTCTCCAAGTACCTTCTGTTCTGGGAACCAGAAACATTCTTGAATAAAACCCTTTCCTCCTTTGGGACACAGGCACCTCTTGAATGGTACCCTAAGACAAGAGGTCTCGAAGAAGCTCTGGGAAAAAATGAAGCTGTTCCTGAGGAGGCCGAGGAATGCCCATAAAAGGAGGGTGGGAAATCCAGACCATGAAGTACCCCTACCAAATGATTGACATAACCCAAGAATCCTGGGTGATTCAGAGCCAAACAGGAAGAGAAAGCGAAAGGTGAAGAGAAAGAGGAATGTGGCTGGGAACAGGTGGATAGTCAGACAGCATCTGGTTTGTCAGGAAAGGAAGGCTTAAGAATCCCAGCAGTCTGAGTAGCCTTAGCAGTAGGAGACTGTTTACTACCCTTTTTACCTTTAGAAGGAGGGTGAGATTGCCTACGAATAAAGGCTGGCTTAGAAGGGTAATTACGCTGAAATTTAGGCTCAGGAGAAACAGACATGCTTAAGCTCCTGTAAAGCCTTCCCCTTGTCCTGAAGAAATTTAAATAAACCAGCAGCCACTTCACCAAACTAAAGTTTATTATCCAGAGGATCATCCATCAACATAGCCATAATATTGTCGAGCAAAGGTTAAAGCCTAAGCCAAGAATACCTCCTCAGTACTATACCACAAACAGCAGTCCTAGAAGAGACATCCACTGCATCATAACTACATTTGATAAAATGACGAACTACCTGAGAGGAAGTCCATAGCAAGGAAAGAGCAGAAGATTTACTCTCAGAGTCTGGAAGATCAGAAGAAGCTGACAAGCCTGAGAAAGAAGACCCAAGACAAACCTAGAGATATGGGTCCGATAATTAATAGCCCTAAAAGCTAGGGTAGCTGAAGTATAAACCTTCTCACTCAGCCTATCCGTGGTTCTACTGTCCTTGTCAGAAGGCAGTAACTTGGACAAAGGAAGCAATTGAGACAGCTTATCAGCGGCAACAGACACCACAGTGGGATCAGCAACAGGACATTTAAACAAAAAGGAACAATCCTCAGGCACCCTATAAAATCTATCAGACTTCCTGGGAGCAGGGGGCAGAGAATTCAGCACTTTAGAGGCACTGGAAAAAACATCCAATAAAGCAGCCAAGACAGGAGGAATCGCTGCAGGTTTAGGAGATTCCATCTGCAACAACTCACAGTACCTCTTATGGATATGCAAAACCTGGGCACAATCCCACTTAAAAAATTCCATCATCCTAGAGATTGTGTCCCCAAAGGAAATGTCCTCAGAAGGATCATGTAGAGTATGAGAACCCTCCTCTTCCTCAGCCCCGTAGTCTAAAAGAGAAGCAATCTGGGTAGAATAAGTGAGGGATTCATCATCAGAACCGAACTCTTCCTTAGAGGAATTCAATACTCTGGGCCTTTTAGGGGAAGAAGAGGA
>NC_056732.1:22369603-22454603 GCF_019279795.1 Protopterus annectens | reverse complement strand
CAAAGTTAATTACATATATATTATGTATGTCCAGTGTGCCAGGAACTAGTTTACATTCTTAAGGACTCCTCTCAAACCCACTTTCTTAAAAGTAAGTAGATACAACGGAAATATATTATAGGCTGAACATTTTAGAAATGTAACATTTTCTTATCAAAATTGGAAGTATCAAAACCTGTTAAAACAACTGAGATGGTAAGTTTCAACAGTTTGGTCTGTTGTCTTATGGACTTAAGCTGTAAATGTGAATGATTTCCACTTAAAGCATCCATTATCCATACATTTGTGTTCTAGTACTTTCATAACCGAGCATTAAATTAGAGCAGGAGCTATGTGTTTCAATTCATTCAAAAAAATTAACAAAACAAAACAAATCCTCTCCTTTTGTCTTTATAGGCACTAACTAACTGTAGCTATGAAAGAAAAACATCTAGAAACAAGAAATGTACAAATAAACAAAGATGCAGGAAGCACATATCATAGCAGACAGCACAAGCACACACTTAAAGGGCAGACGCAGGATGAAATGTTTGTTTGCTGTCAGTCTAGCTTGCCTTAGGTTAGTATTTTAATGCACATGTATGAAGAATTATCCCAGAAAATGTAATATAAAAAAGGCAGTAAACAAACCGCTTGACTCATAAGATGAAGAGTTCCTATCCGCTTTCCTTCTTAATAGTACTTTATGCACAATATCTCAAGCATTTACAAATAACTGAAGCTCTGCAACCCAACTAGCTTCCATAGTCCAGTACGCCGATGATTCCACAATTATTTTCTCAACCCCCACTCCCCAGGAACTACAAACAAAAATGCAAACTTCTTTTCAGGATATAGAAAAACACCTCACTAATCACAAACGCATACTAAACCCTAACAAAACCAAGGTAATAGTATTCAGAAGTAACAAACCAAAAACATGCCAGTCACCTCTAACAATACTTTCCTCAAACAGAACCAATATAAAACCCACAAGCAAACCAAACTTCTAGGTGTCACAATAGATGATAACCTAAGATTTGATATATACATCGCCCTGACCATCAAAAAGGTCCACACCAAACTAGGCACCCTATATAGAGCCAAACCATACCTCCCTGAAAGTGCCAGATTAGCCACCGCCCACTCACAACTGGTTTCCACCCTCCTCTACAGTTCCCAAATATTTACCAACCTTCATAAAACAGAACTGTCTAGAATCCTGCTATAACAAAATTGCCAAGTTTGCTACAGGCCGCCCATACAGACCCCACCACTGCTCAGTACTCTCCCAGCTCAGCTGGCTAGAACTCCCAGACCATAGCCCACAAAATAACTCACCAACCCAATGTCTGCCCCTCATTCACTAAGCTAATCCAACCTAATATAAATCTAAGATCTCTCAGGCCCTCAAATAAACTAATGTTAAAAGTTACCCAACCCCACAACACACTAGGCACCTCCCTCTACTGTTGTAAAATTGCCAAGCTCTGGAACAATCTTCCCCAAACCATAGCTAAAAACCCTAACTATCATGAGTTCAAACAGCCCCTAAAAGAACATCTAGAAAATCACTGGTCTGCTCCTGCCATACTCCTGGTTAAGTCTACTCACTCCCCAACTAGATCTCATATTACAACAATACCCCAACTAGATCTCATATTACAACAATACCCCAACTAGATCTCATATTACAACAATACCCCAACTAGATCTCATATTTCTGCTCTTTCTTCCAACTAGCTCTATCCCTTATCTACTGTTTATCTCCTCATAGCTAATGCTTTGCTTCATTTCTCTTATTAGATGCTAGAGTGGTCTTAAATCCTAGGCAAGCACACCAGCCTTACATTGAAACATTCCTGCCACTGTTAAAATAGGTCTCCTTTTAACAAACGTTTGGACAAATACATTGTTTTGAAACTGTATTTTATGTCTTTACCATAAATAATTGTTTTGCTTTTGAAGTATACACTGATACAAATCAAACATTATTAATTTGTTAAATTTTATAGTTTTGTTAGAATTTTCTACTGTATGTCAGGAGCTTTTCTCCCCAGGTCTCCGCTGAAAACGGGCTTCTTGCCCAGACTTACGTTACCCGGTAAAAAAAATGTAATAAATAAAATAAATAAATAAATCCAACTTCTTCCTTCTCAAAGGGAGGAAGGTCTAAATAGATCAAAGCAGACAAACTTTATTAATAGGTTGTGTACCTGGGGAAATCCTGATATAATGAATTAGAATTATTAGGCTGGTAGTCCAGAATGTCTGGGTAGCTAGAAATGTAAAGAATAAGGCTGTTGGCATGTTTTTGCATGGGAAGAGATTCTTATGCTGATGAAAAGGCTAGTATTAACTCAAAGGCCAACTAGACTAGATCACCTTTTGACAGCAGCGTCTAAGATACAGGACTTTTTCAACATACACTTTAGGTCAATGGTCAGTTGATTAATTGCAAGAAAAGGGGGTGAGAAAAAGGGGGTGGGTGGGGCAGGACTGAAGTGTTGTAAGCACAATTTCAGTTGTGTTTTCTGTTGCGAGTTCCAGAATGAGTCTGTCTGAAGTATGGACATGAGGCCAGCCTGCCATGTAGTGCGTCAAGATTTCTAGGCAGACTGAAATTATGCTCCCCATCTGAAAGATTGTTAATCTGATGAGGAAGTATCAAACTCAAACCGCCAAACAAACCAATGAAGACAAAAACCTCTAAGGAAGCAGTCTTGCAGCAATAAATTCAGTGAATCCAATAAATGCAGATGATCGCTGTAGTAAATATAATATTGTAAGCACTTTTATTTCACACAAGAACTTTCGGCAGGCTTAGTATCCTGCCTTCTTCAGACAAGACATTGCATACAGGGAAAAACTTGCTTAAATACTTATTACCCTTGTTAATGACCTCATAATTGAGGACCCACCTACAATTAAAAACTCTACTTTTAAGTACATTAAAACCCTTCAAAATGTTCCAAAAAACGTTTAAAACATACTTTTTTAAAATCAATGCAAACCACATTTACAAACCTATAAATACTATAATTATATATAGTGGTGAAAATGAACATACGTTCCACATAACCCCATATAAAACATAATAAATTTTCAATCATTTAAAAGCAGAATTAACTGCTGTAAAATATAAGAAATCATCAACCCAAACCAGCCAAACCCTCTAAGGCTGATAAGAGTCCAATGTGCTTACAAGATATATAAGCTTACACTGACAAAGTGTTACCTCCATTTTTCTAAAGAGCATAATAGGATGTGCAACCAAAGTCACTAAAACTAATGAAATATACTAATCCTGCCCTATACTTCTAATGGTATTGGGTCCCATAACTGTAAATAAAATTATGCATAAATCTATAAATCCCTTTATGTGTACATATACAATATGTGTACGCATGCATACAATACGCACCCGCACGTACCAACAAATACACACATATGTAAATATATGTATAAAATCCCCCCCCCAAAAAAGACAAAAAACACACACAGAAAAAATATATATGTACACATGCAAATAAATATGTACAAAACGCATCCTATATAATATTTGTTAAGTAGAAACAATAACGTCCAAACCAAATATAAATTATCTTCGCAAGGCCAATAATTTTAGAATACAGGACAGCGACACAGCTTCATTAATTCCAGGGTATATGTATGCTCCTGTCCTAATTTGCCAAAATAGCTCTTCTTTTTCCAAATTAATTTGCCAAGGGCCACTATTTAAATCAATTGCAACTTGCTTAAGAATAGAGAAATAGAAAGCATGGTCAGGGTATTCTATAACATGGCGGGCCAGTGCATTCCTTAAGTCCATCTTTGATATTGCATAAAGATGCTCATATATGCGTTTTCGCAACACCCTTTCGGTCTTTCCTATATAGAAAGCCGTACATTTGTTGCATGAAGCCACATAAACCACTGCTCTAGCCCCACAATTGAAACTACCCATGACCTTATATCTCTCTTTATTAATGGTAACTTGTGTTCCTTCCTGTATGTTTTTACATTGGTGGCATGTCCCACATTTGGTCATACCTTTATGTTTATTAAATCCTACTTTTTTAGTTCTTTCCAAAAGGGATTTTAAACTAAACCCCTTTCTAAATGTAAGATTTGGTACTGATCCCAATGTGTCAATTAATTGTCTATCCTCCCTAATAATGGACCAATTCTTCTGTAAGATGTCCCTTATCAGACGATGGTCAATCGAAAAAGTGCATAAAAATTTTATGTTAGAATTAATCTTTTCACTATTCGATCCCACCATTCCGATATTATCTTGGCCCATCAAAGTATCCAAACTCTGTGGATGTAGGATAGGTTTGAAATATCCAGAAAGCCTTTTCGTCTCTACTTCTTTCTTGATCTCAGTAAGAAGTACCCCAGGGTAACCTCTATTCATAAACATATTGATCAGTTTATCGCATTCATTTATAAAGTCCGTATCCCTAGTAATAATGCGCGCTGCACTTACCATCTGTCCTTTAACGACTGCTCTTTTTTGATGGTAAGGGTGGCAACTACTGAAATGTAAAAACCCGTTAGAATAAGTGGGTTTGCGATAGATCTTACTAACAAATCTAGATTCAATACAATCTTTACTGAGCAGTATGTCTAAATAATTTATTTGGTTAGTGTTAACCTCAAACGTAAAATCCAGGAAATCCGTAAACGTCTTCATGTCCTCAATAAAACACTCAATTCCATCTAAAGGGCCCTTCCAAAGAAAAAACATGTCGTCCTGGTACCTAGTGTACCAGGCGACATGCTGTTTGAAGCCATCATTCTTAAATAAGAATGTGTTTTCCCACTGTGCAATAACACAGTTGGCAAACGCTCCCCCACATGGGGAGCCCATGGCAACCCCTGATGTCTGTTTAAATATAAGCCCATTAAAACTGAAGCAACTATATTTTAGAATTAACTCAAGTAATGTTTCTGTTATGTAAATAATGTTTTGTGGCACCTTTTTATTTTCCATGAGGAAGTAGACATGCATGCATTTACAAGACACACTCAGAAAGGTGCAGAAAGAGGGGATATTTACACTGCCAAACTAATCATTTTGCATATGGGGAGATAAGAAATTGAGGCATTACTATTACAAGAAGTGAAATAAGTGACCCAAAACTCATTTGAGTACTAGTGACATATCACCCCAATACAAGTTATGGTCCTCTGAAAAATGATGCATCTGCAACAGAGGTACTAAATACCTGAAGGCCTTGGGGAAAAACGCAAGATGAACAAATATTATGTTTATGAAAGGGACTACTGTAACGATATGTGGCCAAGTGGTGAAGCATTCATCATCTGGATAGATGGCACCTGGATATTTGCAACTCGCTTGTTTGAACAATCTTTTAGGACATGAAAAGGTGAGGCCCTTTGTAAGATTTAGAGAGTTTTGGTTATCTGCTGGATGGACATACTCGAAATGAAAGGCAGAACAGAAAATGACATCTGGAACTTTTTTTCTGAACCTTGGAAAGTCATTATCTGCCATGCCTAAACCCTGCCACATACATTCTACCACACATAAATTGTTAAAGATAAACTTTTCCCTTTAAAATCTGCTCCCATTGACCTATGATTCATGTGTTCACTTTGTCTGGGTTTCTCTGTTTTTGAATGGTTCATTAGGTACAGGATAAAGGTTATACTTTATGAAAGGTCTACTGAATGTATGACCATGCAGATTGCTTGTTCTAGTACTTTACTAGGTTTCCATATTAAACTACTTTATCAGCAGTTTTGTTAGGTTTCTGCTATATATTTGGTTACTGTAGGCATTAGTGTTAGTGTATTGTGCCAATTTCTTTTTACTAAGAATATAATGTATAGCTCAATATTTCATTATTTATGCACTGCTTCGTATATTATTGTAGGCAGCCTATTTACTAGAAGGATTATTGAATGTTTGTTACTTGTTTTATGGGGTGAGCCTTGGATGATCATAAGCCTTTTCTGGAGGACTTTTTCCTAGTAGCTTCTGTGAAACATTATAATTAGACCTAGTTGCTTCTTTCTACATGAAACAAGTAGCTATGTGTATGGCAAATGCTGTTTGAGGTTAGCTTGAAATGCTGTTTTGAGTACTTTCTTGAAGGAGAACCTGTTGGAGATCAGTCTTATAGACTAAAGTATATAATTCCAAGATTCTGAGACTGCCACTGTAAACACTGGGTCAGATCACCCCGGGTAGGCCCGCTGGACCTGTATTGCATTACAATGTGGTGCTAGAAGAGACATTTGAAGGCACGAATAATGACAGAGAAATCTGGTGTGGGAGGCATCATGGATGGGTAGCCCCCATAAAAAGTATTTCTGAAAAAAAAAGAGAAAAATATAAACGGTCTGCAAAAAAAAAAAAAGAATCTGCTTCAATGAAAAATGGAAACATTCTACACATTATGGCGATGTTGAACTAGGTACATTCAAGTCTCTTACAATACAGTAAAATTCAAAGGCTGGTGAATATTTTAGCATGTCTTCACAAGAACAATAAAACTAAAATCCACAATGGACCAAGACTTCTTAGTTTCATAGTTTCATAGTATAGTACTAGGCTATCTGCCCTGGGGCATTTGTAAGCCTAGCCATAGTGATGTGGCTTTTGCCACCCCATGAAATTGGTACAAAAATATACAGAATAAATCTAGAATACTGTGCCTCTGTCTAGTAGTGACACAATGAAGGTCCCCTTATATAATAGAATTAGTTTACTGTGCCCCTGTCTAGCAGTGACACAGATGTGACCCCTGGGGTAAACTTACGATCTCCCATCCACTCATCAAGATTTCTCTTGAAGAGAGTCAGTGAGGGGCTCTGCCTAATATGAACTGGGATCCTGTTCCAAAGCATGGGAAGCCTCTGGGTTATGAATCTATCCCTCCAGCATGTCCTATTCATACTTGTGCCGAGGTTTAAGTCTTTAGCTCTCATGGTCCTGATGGATTTGGATTTTTTGAGGTGGAGCATGTCCATCAGATCCTGATTGGACATGGCCTTGTACATCAGGCAGAGATCACCTCTGAGCAGGCAGTATGCTACTGAATAGAGCTGAAGTTTCTTTAGTCTGGCAGAATAAGACATATGTTGGAGACCCTTGATCCTTTTGGTGAGGTACTTTTGTGGTCTCTCCAGCTGTTGCAAATGCCGGGTGAGGTACATACCAAATGGGGCATTGTACTCAATCATGGGTCTGATGAGGGAGGAATATAGGGGTACAATGACATCCTTGGATCTGGATGTGAATCCCTTCATGATGAGGTGTGCAAGGTAGAATGTTTTTCTAACCACTTTGGCAACGTGGGTATCAAATGAGAGGTCGCTGTCTACTTGGGTCCCTAGGTCTCTGATTACTTTTTCCGTACTCAGTGGGTTGCTGTCTATGTGATAATTTGTGGGTACTTTGTTTTTCCAAAAGGGATGACTATACATTTTTTGGCATTTAGTTTAAGGCCGTGACTACGGCACCAGTTGTCCATTTCAGTGAGGCCTTTTTGTAGGATGTGTGTGTCTGCTGGTGTATCGACTATGGCGCCTAGTTTGCAGTAATCTGCGAACTTTGTCAGCCACAGCCCTCCCATGTTTGCTTTAACATCTGAGAAATAAATGCCGAACAAGAGGGGTCCCAGGACAGATCCCTGTGGGACACCACTTGTGACTGGCTTTGAGTCTGACATTGCTCCAGCGATTTTAACTTTATGGGTTCTGTCCTTTAGCCAGTTTGCAACCCATCTAGTGACATAAGGGTTTACTTTTAAGCTGTTTAGCTTATCTATGATGCCTGAGTGGGGTATTGTGTCGAAGGCCTTAGCCAAGTCCAGGTATGCTGTATGGACTGCTTTGCCCTCATGAATGGCTCTAGTGACTGTTTCGAAAAAGTCAACCAGGTTTAAAAGGCAGGATCTGCCCTTTACAAAGCCGAACTGGGTGGGGTCAAGTGTCTGTAGGTCCCCTATGTCTCTGTTTATGAGTTCCATAATGATTCTTTCCATAGCTTTGCAGACCAGGCTAGTTAAGCTTATGGGGCGGTAGTTTCCAGGGTCTGTAGAGGCACCCCCCTTGTGGAGTGGGACCACTGTTGCTGTACGTCAGTGTTCAGGTACATATCCCGAAGTAAGGCTAAGGTTAAATAGCATTTTTATGTGTGGGTTTAGCTCCTCTTGGAGTTCACGTAACACGCACCCCGGGATACCATCAGGTCCCATTGATGCTGTGTTTTTTGCTTTGTTTAGGGCGGTTCTCACTTGGACATCTGAGATGACAGGGAGATTACATTCAGCTGGGATAAGTATTTCTTCTTTTGGGGGTGAGGGAGGGGAGAAATTTGCACTGAACCTGTCAGCCAGAATGTTGGCAATATCTGTGGGTTCAGTGTATTTTTTGTTGTTGTGAACCAACTCTAAGCATATCTGAGGGTTTCCACCCAGGTTTCTAACATAGCTGAAGAAGGCTTTGTGGTTATCTTTAGTGTCCTTAGCGATTTTTCTCTTAAAGTTTGCCTTGGATGTTTTTATGAGAGAACATAGTTTTCTGCTAATGTTGATCAGAGATGTCTTCCCTTCATGGGATTTCACTCTGACGTGCAGTAGCTTCCTTCTTTTGTTATACAATTTGTTTATGGCTGAGGTCCACCAGACAGGACGCTTACATTTGGTGGAGAGGGACTTGGATTTGTTTGGGATTGCATGATCCATGCATTCTTGGAGATGTCAATAGAAAGCATTTGTGAAGGATTCGGCATTGTGGGATGTGGTATCCACTGGCACAGTGGGCTTAAAGGATACCATCTCAGTCTTAAGAAGAGTGAAGTCTGCTTTTGAGAAGTTTTTCACTGTGGTCTTTTGTGCTGGGGGTGGAGGTGGGATATGTATATCCAGGGTGATTAGTTTGTGGTCAGATCTCACTAGTGAGGGGTATTTTTGTGCATCACATTCATAAAATTGTTACTAAAATGCTTTAGATTATCTAGTTAATCTGTGCTTCTTGGGGAAGCTAGAAGACCCATTAAGTTGAAAATATGAAGCCACCACCACTCAGCCTTGAAGAAAAAAGCAGAACATTCCCTACCCCGAGGTTGTTCTATAGTTCATCCTTATACAACACTACGATTTTTGGATCATCGACAATTTTAAGCCAACTGTAAAACTGCTGACTATTTCATTAGTGACACTGTAAACATAACTACTTAAAAAACAGTTTTTTACATCTGCTGCTTGTAGTTAGTACGTCTGGTTAACAACAACAACAACAAGCACTAGTTATGTAACAAACTGACCAGTACTAAAACACAATTGATTCAACAAGGTTATATAATAAAAATTAGCAGTCCTATTTTGCAAACTCTTTTTGCACTATATTACTTTACCTATTTTAATTAACCACTTGCTTCCTATATATATATCCACATCAGTTTTATTTTAATTCAAAATCTAATTACAAGACAGAAAAAAGCATCAGTTTAAGACAATGTTGAGAATTCGGTAAGTATTTCTCAGGCAAAAAATCTGATGTTCCATCCAGAGGTTAAACTGGGTAAATAAACACTCAAAAATAGTGAAGCAGGAGTAGAACCCAGGCATGGGCAATATATGCAAGAAATAACCATTTATAGTTTGTAGCTGATCTACATTCAAAGGTTTAGTTCCTCAATCCTCGTAATTTTTAAGTGTAGTACTTTCAACAAACATCTCTGAAAACACCACTAAACCAAACAAAAAGTCACACTTGGGTCCTAAAACGGACAACTGTGGTTAATGGCCTTCACGTATGCGTTCTAAACAAAACAAAATAAACACCATCAACATTTGCATAAGAATGTTGGAAGTGGGTGGTGGTAATACAACAGATATGGGTTGTTGCCCGGTTTATCCATTGCAAATCTACCCATAAGCACAACAGCTGGAAAAACTTGAAAATCAGTTCTGTGGTCTCATTAACATGCATTTCACAGCCATCTAAGATTACAACAACTGGCTAAACAGAAAATGAACTGGTGTGTCATGGGTCGCAGTCTTGGTATGTTAAACAGTTCAGTTTCTCTCATTCACTTTGTATGGACACAAAGTGATCAACAATTTGTCCATAGCATGAAAAGTAACCAATTTATTACATCATAGTTAATGAAAACATTAGTAAAATACGGACAGCTCTAATCACTGGAGTCTTGCTAATGTTTCACGTTACGGTCTCTAGGCAGTAAATTACAAAGAGCAGGTATATAAATAAGTGTCTCAGAACTAACCTACAGTCCCCCCCTCCCATGGACATGACACCAAGTGAGTGAGTTTTAAAAACAAAGCCACAGAAAACCTTCTCTAAGTCACTGGTCTTTTAAACATATGAACTGCAGGGAGAGAAACGGGTCCTGCTTTTTTTTTTCTAACTTTTCTTAAATTTAAAATGTGAACAATGTTACTGCTATTTAAAAAGATGGTATTACGAAAAACATAATTGAATATCAAATAATTAATGACTATTTAAAAAGCTATTGCCGGTGTCGATTATTAATGAAAGGAAGCAACTGGCTGTTTTCCTGTGAGGCACAACACATTTCAGACCCTTGGGAAACAGATTCAGGAAGTATGGCTAAATTAAAGAAAAACAGCCCCCAAAATGTGTAAACTTGGGAAACCAGCAGTCCTTAGCTGCTTATGAATTCTGTGACTGACATTCTGAGCTTGCTACACCTATATTATTATACAAGAATGCTGCATTTCTCAGTTTTGCACCTTGTATAACTGCATTGTTTACTTTAATACCATTTATGTGAACTCTTCCAATCAAGAAATGAAAAATAAATACTATGGATTTTAAAGATCTCAACCCCCCCCCCCCCCTACAAAAAAAAAAAGTTTTTCACTATGCAAATGCTAATGCATGCATTGTGGAAAAAGTCAGTATGACATGATCAATAATTCTCATCTAAACATTAGAGATTTGTACTAGGAGCTGAACATGGGTGTAATAAACTGGGCACTCCAAATCATTCATGAATAGAGACTTTTATGACACAAGTCAGAGTAGAAAATAGGATGCATCTAGTCAAGTTATTAAAGCATAATAACATTTGTTGACTGAAAAAAGTAAAATACTACAATTAACCATGTTTATTTTATATACCCTAAAAGGAAACCAATACCTCTTTTACACTGGAGACTGGAAACCAGAGCAGGTCACATGTACATCTGCAACTGTAACATTATCTAGAACAAGGGGCACTTTCCATTCATGAAATAAAAGCACAACAGCAGGTATTAGCTTTGTGGATCGTTTGCCCCCAAAGTCAATCTAAATAACAATGACAAGTTATCCCAGGTTATGCCCATTTGATATCACACAGTTTAGTAACCATTAAATACAAAGCTTTTATATGAGGCTCAAAGTCTAATAACAAATGCTTCAGGCATGCTCAATGCAACCGTTTCTCAAGCAGCTTGTTGCTTTAGAAAGCTAAAGGCATCAGGACTACACCAAGTCTACTATAACATGGTGATCCAACAAAACCAAGCACAAGTGGGTCAGAATTCACCAGAATCTGAAATAACAAACCAAAGGCTGATTAACAGTAAGCATACCTTTAAATAATTCCGTGCAAATTAAACCGCTTACCTGTTTATAGGTGGATGGCTAGGAGAGACCGCTTGTTGTATTACCGAGGTCCCTGCTGGGGTGTAGGAGTGATATCCTGTCAGGACCACACTACCCGTCTCCTCGATTTCCATTTTAATAGAAAATTATGTCCATGATCTTCATGCCCATTAGCAATTAAAGCTGACCTGCCCCGAAGCTCCCTCAAAAATAAACACGGTACACTGACCGGGGCATTTAAGGGTACCCTTTGCTCAGTTTTGCATGAAATGGGAGTCCTCAGTAGACCCTGGTAATTTAAAGTGAAACAAGCTTATCGTTTTAATATACCCCGTGGCAGCAGGCAGCGTGTTACACTACCCCGTTACATGCCACAAGGCTGTACCTTTGAGAGTGTTGGGGGGTAAAAGCAACAGCTGGGCTCGATTAACAACGACACCGCCCCCCTTCTCGCACACAGCCACGAGAGCTCCGCCCGCTCATCTGTCCCGAGGCACGGACCAAGGTAGTGCAAGGTTTCTAGGAAACCGCTGGGAAGACAGCGAGCGAGCCGGTCCTCGCACAGCTCAGCTCAGCTGTTGTGCTCTGCTTAGACGTTTCCTGCTAAGCTCAGCTGTATGATCAGCTCTGATACTACAGATAAGGCTCTTTACAGCAGAAGAGACACATGCATGCACAGCACTGACTCTGTCATCACGAGGAAAGTGAGGCTGAGAGAGGAAGCTCGGTTTGAAACGTGAAACCTGCAGTCCTGACCGGGAAATAGGGAACTCCGAGCAGCACTGCCCGTCTGACACATTGACGTCCTGTGGAGTCACCGGAGAACGGCACATCTGTAGGATAAAGTCCAAGCTCCAGGGCATCCTTCAAAACTCAGTGATCTGCAATGTGACCAACTCCGCGAGCTTTTCTACCTGGTTACCTAACAACTGGTATACACCTTCCATTTCAGGCTCCACCAGAGTGTAACAAAGGAGCACACCGAAACTCGAAACATTTCAGAACAAGAATGACTCATACAATTTTATTTAAAAAATGTACAAAGTGTATTTGAAACAGTTGGTTCCTTGTTTAAATTTGTTAACCGGTGTATAGCACTGATGCAACCATGACCAATTAGGTTAAGCAGATGAAGCGCACCTTTCAACCTGTTGAAACAAGAGAGCTGGACAAAGCCACGAATAATGAGGGTACAAAGGCCCAAAAGTAGGGACGATTTTTAAATATTGCTCTTACAAACTTAGAAAGTTGATAAAATAACAAGTTTTGCATTAGCATGAGTTTTCTCAAGGGAATGAAGTCTGAAACTCAAATATCTGTCATTATTTTCTGACTTCAGTCTTTAATGGATTGCCACAAATTTGCCAGAAAACCACAATCTTATGAAAAATAGATCAAGAATATGAAGCAAATAATCTGGACATACTGCAGAAATCTGTACACTTGAGAGGTATGGAACAAAGTTAAAAAAATGTAGTTATGAAGTTTCAGTCACCATGGTGGAAAGAGGAAAAATGAGAAAGAGAGAGGTCCAGGATAGGCTGACAAGAAACAAAGAGAGGAGGTGAAAGGTGATTTTATAGGTTACTGAAGGGGTAAGCAGCATACCTCTCAAATTCCTGGCACACGAAATCTGGATAAAACTTAAAATAATGGGGTGCTAAAAGCCCAACACTAGGGACATATTTTTAAATATTGTTTCTTGTCTGTAATGCAGTGTTGCATCAGGAGCTTTAATCCCCGGGCCTCCACTGAAAAAGGACATGTGTCCAGTCGGACTTTCTCGGTAAACAAATGTAACATAAAATAAAATATTGCTCTTATAAACTTAGAAAGTTGCTGGAATAACAGGATTTGTCTTAGCATGCATTTTCTGAAGGATATGAAGTCTGAAACTCAAATGCCTGTAATTATTTGGTGGTTTAAATCTTTGGTGATTTGTCAGAAAACCACACATTTTATGAGGAACCAACCAAAAATATGAGGCAAAAATCTGGACATTCTATGAAAATTTGTACAGTTGAGAGGTATGTATAATTAAGATGAGTTATGTAGAAGAAAAGTGAGAGTAAGTTATCTTGGCTAGGGGTTTAGAACAATAGCGGAAGGTGAGGAGTCAAAAGATGGATAATTTTTAGCAGACAATGATTTCACACTTAGGCTAACTTTAGCAGCCACCTAGCTTTTTGCAGTAGAGTACAGTGGTATGTGTCTGGGAGATGGTGTTATAATGTGGCAGATTTTATTAGCTGACAGTGAGCTTATGAGGTTTACTTGGAATCCATGAAAATGATGAGGAGACCATATTCTAACTGAGGCAGAAGGATGCTTTCCCTATGACCTCCTTCCTACCGGGGACAAGAAATGGGTAAATGTAGACTTCAGGGAATTTTTCTTCAGGCAGATAGCAAATGCTAGAGGTGCAATGGTGAAGAGAGAGGTAACTGGGATCATGTTTTTGGGGAATGCAACCATTTGGCAGATTTAAAAAAAAAATCCTACAGAATACTTTGTCAGAAATGTTGGGGTACTAACATTCTGAACTGGGTTATAGGATCTGAATTGCCCAGGCATAGTAAGACCTTACTAGGTTTAATATTAGCTGAAAAAAAAATAAAAGGAAATGTAAATAAAATGTAAACCAACTGCATCTGTAGTACTGAATATTATAAAACGAAAGAAAACAGAAAAAGCAAATTACATAGAAAATGGATTTTATGGGAACGATACATGCAAAATAGTGTTCGAGGGGAGGGAATTTAAGGGATGGCAGGAGATTAACAATTTGTATAATGCTTGAGTGAATGCATGTTGGTAAATGTATACTTTATGAACATAAAGGAACTGTTACACTATATTTTCTATTATTGTAACTGTAACCATATCACTTTTTAGTTTCATGTTTAATACATATGTTAAAAAAGAAATGGGTGCTTTTTCATGGCCGAAAAGTGTGTGATGTATTTTTGTTTTTATTTGTTTTACATGAAGTTGGAAGTTAAGGTGTCAGTCAAGGCAAAACCCCAAGTTTTTCAAAGAAATGATTGTTTCAAGGGGGGCACTATGACTAGTAACTCATTTGGACTATATTTTAGTTCATTAGGTTTCCAAATAGCATAGCCTTGGTTTTATTTGGGTTAAAGTGAAATTGTCTGGAATTTAGCCAGTCAATGAGGGAAAGGAAGTCCTGTTGGAGCAAGGATTTGATGTTTAACAGACCATATATTCTGCAGACTCAAAGCTAATGAACTCACTTCATATCTGTAAATCAAACTGGACTAGGGCTACCCATTCCAGGGACCCAAATATGGCCTGTGACTTAAATAAGACATGCTGGAGGTACAGATTTATCTCCCAGTGAATGTCATGTCTTTGGAACACGCTACCAATTCATGTGAAACACAGCACCTATATGACACTGTTCAAGAGGAATCTGGATGAGTAGATGAGACACCATACATTCTTACCGGGTATCTTTACCAGAAAGGCTCATCCAGACTCTGCTACACTTTGCTGTGAAGGAAAGGTTAGTTTGCTGTTATTTTTTGTATTACTGTATTGCCTTTCTATATTTTGAATACTGTAGTTTGTTTTCTTTACTTTGTGTTTTGCTTGCATTCTGTTTTAACAGCATATTAAAACTTCAGTTGTTCAAAAGACCACAGCTCTCTCTGTTCTGAGTCAGGCAGATTTTTTTCCCCGCCCTCCGACCCATTTAAGTTGTCTTGTTAAATGCCACTGTCTTTCTAGTTGCCCGCCTCTTATGTTAATCTGACCATATATCTCATTTCTCTCTACTTTCACTGGCTTATGTGAGTAATCACAAAATCATCATTTTTGAAATCCCACCCCTTCAATTATTTAAATTTATTGGCCATCCTATAGTATTTCATAGTACCAAAATACAAAAGTGACCACCCCTTTCAATCCATCTTGCTGTTTTAAAAATAGTAACTCTCCACTAAACCTTAACTTTTTAAACAGGTAAAACTCAAGTTACCTACTTTCACATCTAACTTCTCTAGTGCACACTGCAGAGTGCATTCTTTTCAATCTTACCTTTAAGCATCCCTGTGACTAGCACTTTCTCTAATACCTGCTGGAAAGCACTAGGAAGCCTTAAACTCATACAAACACTGAACTCTCCTTGTTAACAAGGAGAAATTAATAGTAGGCACTAAACAGCCTCTAATTGCAAAGTACCTTGCTAAGGAAACAGCTCCTATACTTTACAAAGAAAAAAAAAAAGCCCCAAACCAAGCATGTCCAAGGGTCAGCTTCCAGTGATTTCTCTCTCTTAACATAGCCAAAATGGAAGCAAAGCTCTCTCCACCCAAGATTGTGCTAAACAGTCAAGAGGAGAAGGTTAACACCCACACTACATCTCAAGCAACACATAGCCCTTCTAAACCCGCACCACCAACACCCACATATAGCAACACTAAATCCACATATGCAGAGGCCCTTAACTGTAACCTGCCCAAGCAACAAAGACCTCTGAAGCTGAAACGCAAACAAACACCAATCACAACCAATGTGTCACATAGTTCACAACACCAGTGTGCCACCCAGCAACAGCCCCTAAGGCAAGACAATGTACCTAACACTTTAGTCATAGGTGACTCTATAGTCCGGCACACTGATGTCCCTCTCACCAGGTTGAATAAGGAGAAAATGACAGTCAGCTGCCTGTCGGGTGCCAGGATCCGCCACATAACGCATGCACTCAAGTCACTCCACAACAAGTACAAATATGACTCTGTCATTGTCTATGTTGGAGTGAATGACTTGAGACGTACCTCCCTGGACTACATGAAAAGAGACATGGAAGAGCTCTCGGATCATGTGGCCCAGGCAGGTATGACCCTAGCCCTGAGTAGCATCCTGCCTTGCCCAGAATGATACCACAATATAAGGATAAAATGATTGACTTCAACAATTGGCTAAGCTTATGGTGTCATTCAAAGGGGATCCAGTATCTGTCTGCCTGGGATGACATGATTGACAGACCACGATGCTTTGCCAGAGATGGTCTGCACCTGTCGCCCCTGGGATTCAGGTTACTGGCTAAGGCTCTTGCCACCCCTATAGTGCCTTTTTTAGGCAAACTTCAAAGGAAAAAACCACCACCGTAACAGGTACAAGCATACAAAATCTGAAGGTAATGCTACTCAATGCTAGAAGTCTAAACCTCAAAATGCACTCTCGAGGCACTCCTAAAATGGAGAACATCGATATCTGTGCAGTAACTGAGACCTGGTTCAAGGCTCCAGAGAGCACCCCTGCAATACCAGGCTACAACTCTTACCTCACTTTTCAGCCACCAAACCAGGACCGAAACACTAAAGGTGGAGGAGTGTCAATATTCACCAAGGATATTCACACCACCAGGCTAGTTGGCCAGCACAATGTGTCTGAAATTCTCCAAGTGCAACTAGCACTAGGTAAGACTGCAATCCAAATTGTAGCTTGCTACAGATCCCCCACCATACCCCAAGATTCTCATTACACCTTTCTAAACATACTGGAAAATATTAAGATAGAACCAAACACCCTAATACTGGGTGATTTTAACTACCCTGCCATTAACTGGGAAAACTACTCATGTCCCAACACCTTTGCAATGGTTCTTGGAATTCATAAATTCCAATGCCCTGGATCAACTAATCCATAGTGCCACCAGGGGCTCCAATATCCTAGTCCTGGTCATTACCAACATGGCAAATCAATGCTCCATACCTATGGTCACCCCTCGTTAGTCAGGTCTGACCATAAGCTAATCACCCTTAACATCCACATCCCACCCCACCCCCAGTAAAGAAACCACCATAAAAACTTCTCCAAAGCCAACTTCATGCTACTCAAGTCAGAAGTGACAAACTTCACAACACCCATGCAGGCAGGAACTGAAAGTTCAACTGCTGAATCCTACACTAAGGCACTGTACGAGCACATCCACTCATGCATGAATCGTGCCATCCCATATAGAACCAAAATGCTCTCATCCAAAAAGGAAGCCAATCTGGTGGTCCCCTGCCATAAACAAACTTTACAACAAAAGGAAGAAACTTTTGCAGAAGAGAGGAAAATCCCAGGATGCAAAAAACTCCCTTACTAGCCTCAGTAAGAAACTGAGATGCCTCAAAATCCTCCAAAGCTAGTTCTGAAAATAAAATTGCCAAAGATTCCAAAGACAACCACAAAGCATTCTATAACTATGTCAAGAATCTAAATGGCAATGCTCAGATCTGCTCTGAGCTAAAACAGAATGGCATTAAATATACTGATCCAAAGGATATTGCCAATATCCTGGCAGATCGATTCAGTACCAACTTCACCCCTCTTACCCCTAAATGGCCCATCTCAATACCGGAAGATTGCCAAATTCCAGTAATAACGACCACACAGGTACAAACGCACTCTCTAAAGCCAAGAATACAGCATCCATGGGACCAGATGACATCCCGGGCTGTGTACTACATGAACTACAATATGAACTGGCACCTCACCTAAGTGTCATGTTTAATCATAGCCTCACCTCAGGTTTCGTGCCCACTGAGTGGCGCAGAGCTACAGTTATCCCAATCCACAAGGGGATCCACCTTGGATCCCGGAAACTACCGTCCCATCAGTCTGACAAGCCTTATCTGCAAGGCCATGGAGCGTATTATCATGGAACTTATAAACAAAGACATTGCCAACCTTCAAACGTTGGACCCCACCCAGTTTGGGTTTGTGAAGGGCCAATCTTGTCTCCTCAACCTGATTGATTTCTTTGAATCAGTCTCTAGAGCCACGAACGAGGGTAAGGTGGTCCACACAGCCTATCTAGACCTTGCCAAGGCCTTTGACACCATCCCCCACTCTGGAATCATAGATAAACTTACTAAGTTGGACATTAATCCCTATGTCACCCAATGGGTTGCTAAATGGCTTACTGATAGAACCCACACTGTAAAAGTAGCCGACTCCAAATCCAGCTCCAGACAAGTGACAAGTAGAGTACCTCAGGGTTCAGTCCTGGGGCCGCTCTTGTTTGGCATCTACTTCTCTGAAGTACAGGTCAACACTAAGGGACTCTGGCTAACAAAGTTTGCAGATGACTGCAAACTGGGAGCCATTATTGAATCCCAAATGATGTGGATACTCTACAAAGGGCCTTACAGAAACAGATGCTTGGTGCCAGAGCCATGGGCTCAAGCTCAATGCCAAGAAATGTATTGTTATCCCCTTTGGGAAAAAACATGTATCCATGAATTACCATATAGGTGGCAGTACACTAAACACAGAAAGTGTGATAAGAGACTTAGGGACACAGGTGGACAGTGGTCTCACCTTCGATAACCACATCGCCACAACAGTCAGGAAATCCTTCTATGTGGCACACCTCATCACGAAGGGCTTTTCATCCAGAAAAAAGGAGGTCATTGTCCCACTGTACTCATCCCTCATTAGACCCATTATAGAATACAACGCCCCATTTGGTATGTACCTCTCAAGACATGTCAAACCCAGAGCTGTTGGACATGCTACACTTAAAGAAATCCCAATCCCTCAGAGCTACATGCTCCAGGGATCTAAACCTTGTCATCACAATAAACAAAACATGCTGGAGGGATAGGTTCCTGACCCAGAGACTCCCCAGACTCTGGAATAGATTGCCCATACATGTCAAGCAGAGTGCCTCTTTGGCCCTATTCAAGAGGAACCTTGACGATTGGATGGGAGAAAGGAAATTCACCCCAGGGATCACGTCAGTCGCCCTGCTAGACAGGGGTCCAGGAAAGTAAATAATGTGGGAAGAAATAGCCAGGGAATTGTTATGGCTAGGCTTGTATAGGCCCTAGGGCTGATAGCCTAGTACCAACCTATGAACCTATTGTACCCACAACCTTCCTGGACATGGGCAGTCATCACTAAATGCAATCCTGGGTATTGACTAGAGTATCTATGGTATTACATTGGGATGAAACGGCTGGGCTTGAAATGATCCCTGATTCGATAGCCTAGTAACCTCCTATGATCCTATAATAAGAATTGATAGGGGTTGTTTGGAGTCAGGCAGTTTGCTGACATATATTGAGAATAACAGGGGAGAGAGAACTAAGCCTGGGCAACACATTTGAGAAGGGGGGACTCAGATAGGTGAGTGAGACCTAATTTGACTTTGAACAGTTGGTCAAGCAAGAAGTTGATGAACCATTTTCACTTAGAGTGTCAATGATTCCATGGTTTCATTTTCACGTAGAGTCAATGATTCAATGGTTCAATTTTCACGTAGAGTCAATGATTCCATGGTTCCATTTTCACGTAGAGTCAAGTGATTCCATGGTTCCATTTTCACATAGTGTCAATGATTCCATGGTTCCATTTTCACGTAGAGTCAATGATTCCATGGTTCCATTTTCACGTAGAGTCAATGATTCCATGGTTCCATTTTCACATGGAGTGTCAATGATTCCATGGTTCCATTTTTACGTAGAGTCAATGATTCCATGGTTCCATTTTCATGTAGAGTCAATGATTCCATGGTTCCATTTTCATGTAGAGTCAATGATTCCATGGTTCCATTTTCACATAGAGTCAATGATTCCATGGTTCCATTTTCACATAGAGTCAATGATTCCATGGTTCCATTTTCATGTAGAGTCAATGATTCCATGGTTCCATTTTCATGTAGAGTCAATGATTCCATGGTTCCATTTTCACATGGAGTGTCAATGATTCCATGGTTCCATTTTCACATGGAGTGTCAATGATTCCATGGTTCCATTTTCACGTAGAGTCAGTGATTCCATGGTTCCATTTTCACGTAGAGTCAATGATTCCATGGTTCCATTTTCATGTAGAGTCAATGATTCCATGGTTCCATTTTCACATGGATTGTCAATGATTCCATGGTTCCATTTTTACGTAAAGTCAATGATTCCATGGTTCCATTTTCACGTAGAGTCAATGATTCCATGGTTCCATTTTCACATAGTGTCAGTGATTCCATGGTTCCATTTTCTCATAGAGTCAATGATTCCATGGTTCCATTTTCTCATAGAGTCAATGATTCCATGGTTCCATTTTCACGTAGAGTCAATGATTCCATGGTTCCATTTTCACATGGAGTGTCAATGATTCCATGGTTCCGTTTTCACGTAGAGTAAATGATTCCATGGTTACATTTTCACATAGTGTCAACGATTCCATGGTTGACTAGTGCTTTCCTGTGGAAGGGGTGGTCAGTTATGTCAAAGGTCTTGATGAGACTAAGAAGATGGCTTCAGTTAGTTTACCTTTATCCATAGCCACAAATATGTCATCAGTGAGTGACCAGATGGCTGTCATAGTGCCTTGTTGGTATGGGCAAAGCTAATGTTGCTTAGTGAAATAGTCTTATAATTGGTTGTAGGTTAGTTTATTAAAGCCTTTAGCATGAAATGTATAGAAATAGGTTTAAAGTCTGAGGTAGAGAGTGGTTTGCTTGTTTTGCAAAGATGCTTAATAAATGCAATTTTCCAGATTTTTAGAAAGGTATTTGCACACAGGGATACCTTAAGGATGTGTTTTAGTGGACAGGGCATGTCATCAGAACAGGCTTTAATAAAGCAAGGGTAAATATCATCTGAATATGGTGGATTGTCTTTTGAGATGCTATTAATGACCTACTTGATGTTTTTTTTATTTATTTACAGAGGAATGGTAGGAGACATTCTGGTGGGCTTGAATGTGGTGTAAAGCCATGTAAGTGAATTTAAGAGACTAGGAGTAATTTGGTAAATTTGTGTATAAAGTCCTACAGAGAAAAACAGACATTAGCTATAGTGTACCAAGGTTTTTTTTTTGGGGGGGTAATATTCTTCCAGGTTTAATTTCTCCAAGTCTTTTCGGTTTCTAATACCGTGATGGGAATGGATCCCATTCCTAAGTCAAAGTATGATTAAAGTTCATGAAATTAATATTGTTCTTCTTCTCTATAATATGGTTAACTTTGGCAGAGATATTTTTTTAGACTGGCTATAAAGATTAAGCAACCACAAACCAATGACCCAATATTGTTATAAAGATTATTTTGGTGATTCTGGATATGGGAAGCTTTCTGCCTCCTGATACTTTTTTTGCTAGGGTTCTAAGGTTAACAAACGTCTCCCTGCCTTGTGGAATACTATATTCCTTTCATGATTTGCAAGCTTCACCTCTTGCTTTGAATACAGGTTTAAGTTCTTTAGATAGCCATTTCTTTTGGTTTGGTTTATGAAATTCTGGGTTAAGGGAGAATTATTTATTTTGAAGTGTTGGTGTACCGCACTTGTATGGCAGTAGCAGCACTATCTGTGTCTTGCTTAGCCACCTAATCATTAGACTTGTGCATATACTATAATCCCCTTAATGACGATTGTTCTTTGTCAAACTTTGTGTTGTAACTGTACACGCTCTACTGGAGCTTGGGCTGTGGCCGAAAACATCTGTGGAGCAGCCTATTTGTTCAGTTAGTAAACTTGAACAAAATCTTAATTATTGCATGTAAATTTATAGTGTTCTTGTGTTACTACTATGTTATTATATAATATCTATACGTTTATCTCCCTCACCCACATATAACAAATATCAATGCATGCCCCTATATATGTCTATAGGTATCCTATTTTCTCCAGCTCATTACAACTAACTCCCTACTTACAATCTATCCCATAATTTAATAATGCCAAACTACTTATAGTTTTGTAGGTTTATAGGTGTTTACTAGGCTAAGGACCACAAGGACCTATTTAAGCCTAGTCATGCATCCTAAATCTCTGACAAGTTCTGATACCCTTGATAAGTGTAAGCATAGGCCTGGGAGATGAACTATTTACAGGTTACCTGTTTGCATTAGAGACATAGGTGCCAAACCAGGGATGAATTTCATGTTTCCCATCCAATTGTCCAAGTTGCACTTGAAATGGGTTAGGGAGGAACTCTACTTCACATAGATGGGGAGCCTGTTCCATAGCTGGGGTAGTCTCTGGGATACATATCTATCTCTCCAGCAAGTCCTATTTATATCACAGGCAAGGTTAAAGTCTTTAGAACGGATAATTCTGCTACTGTTTGTTTTGTGGATATGCAGGAGGTCCATCAGAGTGGGGTCTGACAATGCCCTGTATGCCAGGCATAGATCTGCCCTCAAAAGCCTGTAGGAGACAGAATACAGGTATAGGGCCTTGAGGAGGTCTGCACTCTATGGACATTCCAGTTGTTGTATATGCCTGGTTAGGTACATACCAAAGGGGGCACTGTACTCAATGATAGGTCTGATGAATGCCAAATACAGTGGAATAATGACTTCTTTAGACTTAGATGCCATACCTTTGTTTATAAGTTGCACAACATAGAATGATTTCCTCACCACTGTAGACATGCGATGATCAAAGGCTAGATTACTATCTATGTGTGCCCCTAAGTCCCTGACTACTGGGTCAGTTCTGTGGAGTGTGTTGTCAATATGATAGTTACCAGAGATTGATGACTTCCCAAAGGATACAATTATGCATTTCTTGGCATTTAGTTTTAGTCCATGACTCTAACACCAGTTATTTGTCTGTGTCAGCCCTTCCTGGAGAGCATTTGTGTCAGTATGGGATTCAATGACAGCTCCTAATTTGCAATCATATGCAAATTTAGTCAGCCAGAAACCACTGACACTGGCCTTGATTTCTGAGAAGTAAATGCCAAAAAGGAGCAGTCCAAGGACTGATCCCTGAGGGACTCCACTTGTGACTGGACTACCAGGTTTGAGCAGATCTGGGCCTTTCCTTGAGATTGCAGACATATGTGAACAAGGCCTTGTGATTGTCTTTAGTAGACATGGCCAGTTTGGGCTCGAAGTTTGCTTTGGAGGATTTCACTAGTGCTCTTATTTGCTTGTTCAATCTAAGGAGAGATTGCTTCAAATTAGGCACCTGCTCCTTGGTCCTGAACAGCAATTTTTTTCCTTTTATTACAGAGTTTGTTTATTGTAGATGTCCACCAGAAGGGTTTACTCTTCCTTGAGGAAGATGATTTCATCCTGTCTGGTATTCCTGATTCCATGCAGCTATAAAAATGTTCATGTAGTACTTTGGTATAGGTTTGGACATGTGTCCCAGTTCCTCTGCGGGGGGGGGGGGGGGGGGTGGAGGCTGTGAAGCTCTTTGTTCCTTTCCTCAGGAGGTTGTAATCAACTTTGGGGAAGTTTTTTTGTTTGACGCTAGCTGGTGGTGGGGTTGGGGGAGATGGTGACTTCGAAAGTGACTGCTTTGTGGTCGGATCTTACCAGTGATGATGACACTGTAGGAATGCTGCAGTGATTACTCATGTTGGTTAAATACCAAGTCCAAGATATCTTCACCTCTTATGGTGGTGTCAACCAACTGGTCAAAGGCATTTACACTGATGAAATCAAGGACCCTATGGGCATGTATGAGGGATTTGTCTGTTAGGAGTCAAGGGATAGAGAAAAATAATAAAATTAATGGTACTAGCCAGTTGAGTTTACATACAGTAAGTGTATACGACAAAAGTCCTGGGTAGTAGGTTCAGATATCCAGTGGGAGGAATGAGAGCGTTCCCTTTGGGTTCAGCTTGGTTCTTTGGACTCTCAGGGATGACTGTGAAGAAGATAAGGTTAGTTGAGGCTGCTCATCCTGATTAATTTAATAGAGCTTCTCTCCTTTGAATAGAGACACTGATAACAGTACCAGCTACATACCTACAATCAACTGCATTACTAGCTGAGTTAAGTACAAACTTGCAGTGTTAAAGATTGTACTGCATTTTATTTTTTGTGCGTTTAATTGTTTCATTGAATATTGTGGGCTGTGTCTCTGAAGTTATTTATTTTTTCTATTTAATTGTTTCATAGAATAATGTGGTCTCTCTCTGTCTCAGCAGTTAGTTTCCCGCCCATCCCTTCTGTTCTTGATTTGGTATTAATATTGGTGGCTTTGGAATTGCCTGCCACCCCTGTAATTTGTGTTTGAACACTCCTCCTGGGTCTATCTCATTTGCTCACTCAACCGAGTACAGTGAGATCATATTTTGACTTCAGACACTCCTACCAGTTCCATCTGTTCAGCTCTATCCCATCTCTATTCCAGTCTAGTGTCACTAGTTCATTCTACCTAATACAGAGAGAATATTTGTGAAGGGCAAGCCACTCAGGTCCTTACTTTTGAATCGTCTTCTGCTCCTCCTTTCTCCCTTTCCAAAAAAAAAAAATTCTAAGATTGTTTCCTGCCTTTCCTGTAACTAGTCTAGTCCAGATAAAGATTTGCTGTAACCAGGATTGTTTGTAGGCTTCTGAGCCCCCAAAGCCTTTCTGTGTTGGAGGAAAGCCTTCTAGCTTATCAGTGGGAGTGGTAAGCACTAGGTAGCCTATCTACCACAAGAGTGGTGTCTGGCCCAGAAAATGTAGTTTATTGGCCGTTTGGGCAGTTTTTTCCATTTCTTTCAACTTTCTGGTTTAAAAGCCTGCATTTGTGCTTGTTTCCCACCTTTCCTGTAAATAGTCTAGTCGAGATACAGATTTGCTGTATCCAGGACTGTTTATAAGCTTCTGAGACCCCAAGCCTTTCTGTGTTGGAGGGAAGCATGCTAGTTTATCAGTGGGAGTGGTAAGCACTAGGTAGCCTATTTACCACAAGATCCAGGTACAGATTCTTAGTTTTAGCTCTTGAATTTGCTTATTCATGCTCAGAAATTTTTCAGAACTTGTTAGCACTAAATAAGCTACAAAATACTACAGCACTCAACCTTTCTCTTTACCTAGAGGAAAACAGTTTTTGTACTTACTTTCCTCACTTGCTTAGAGAAAAACAGCTCTTATACTCACTTTCCTCACTTGTCTAGAGGAAAGTAGCTTTTTATTCAGGCATGTCCAAGGGTCAGCTCCCAGTGTTCTCTCCTGTCTATCTGATGAATTTGGGCATCTTGAGGCAATGTAGCAATTGCCTCATGTACACAGACAACCCTCTCCTCCTACCACCCAACAGCACAACCTGTGAGAGATGCACTTATCTAGCCAAACTGGAGGTAAAGCTCTCTCCAACCAAGACTGAACTTGACAGTCAAGACGAGAAGGTAAACACTTGCACCACACCACATTCATCACATAGTCCCACTAAACCTACACCACCGAAATCTACACATAGAAACACAAAAACATTTGCATAGGCTCTCAATAATAATCTGTCTAAGCAGCAGAGACCTCCAAAGCAAAAATGCAAGCAACCTCCATCCCCCATCACAACCCAAATGACACATAGCCCACAGACTCAGTGTGCCACTCAACTACAGCCCATAAGGCATAACAACATACCCAACACTCTAGTCATAGGTGACTCTATAGTCAGGCACACTAATGTCCCACTTACCAGGCTAAACAAGGAGAAGGTTACTGTCAGCTGCCTGTTGGGTACCAGGATCCGCCACATAACCCACGCACTCAGGTCACTCCACAACAAGTACAAATATGACTCTGTCATTCTCCATGTTGGTGTGAATGATCTAAGACGTACCTCCCTGGACTACATGAAAAGAGACATGGAAGAGCTTTCCGATCTTGTAGCCCAGGCAGGTATGACTCTAGCCCTGAGTAGTATTCTGCCATCGCCCAGAATGATACTGCAGTATAAGGACAAAATGATTGACTTTAACAATTGACTAAGCTTCTGGTGTCATTCTAAGGGGATCCAGTATCTGTCTGCTTGGGATGACATGGTCGACAGACCACGATGCTTTGCCACAGATGGCCTGCACCTGTCACCCCTGGGATTCTGAAATACTGGCTAACGCTCTTGCCGTCCCTATAGTGCCTTTTTTAGGCAAGGTTCAAATGACAAATTTACCACCATAACAGGAACAGGCAAGCAAAAACTGAGGGCAATGCTACTCAATGCTAGAAGTCTAAATCTCAAAATGCACTCACTTGAGGCACTCCTTAAAATAGAGAACATCAATATCTGTGCAGTGACCGAGACCTGGCTCAAGGCTCTAGAGAGCACCTCTGCATTACCAGGCTATAACTCATACCACACTTTTCGGCCATCTAACCTGGACCAGAACAGCAAAGGTGGAGGTGTGTCCATATTCATTAAGGATATCCACACCTCCAAGCTAGTTGCGCAGCATAATGGATCCGAGGTTATCCAAGAGCAACTAACTCTGGGAAAACCTGCAATCCAAATTGTAGCTTGCTACAGATCCCCCACTATGCCCCAGGAGTCCCACTCCTCTTTTTCTTGATATACTGGAAAATATTAGGGTTCAACCAAACACCCTAATAATGGGCGATTTCAACTACCCAACCATTTACCGGAAAAACTACTCATGTACCAACTCCTTCGCTCAACGTTTTCTGGAATTCATAAATTCCAGTGCCCTGGATCAACTTATCCACACCCCCACCAGGGGCAACAATATCCTAGACCTAGTCATTACCAACGAGTGACCGGTGTTCCACACTTGAAGTCAACTCCTCGTTGGTCAGATCCGACTATAAGCTAATCACTCTAGATATCCGCATCCCGCCCCCACCCACCATTAAGGAAACCACGGTAAAAAATTTCTCCAAAGCCAACTTCATGCTTCTTAAGACAGAAGTGGTGAACTTCATGACACCCATGCAGATGGACAATACAGTTACAACTGCTGAATCCTACACAAATGCACTCTATAAGCACTTACATGAGTGCATGGATCGTGCTATCCCAAACAGAACCAAGACGCTATCCTCCAAAAAAGGAAGCCAATCTGGTGGTCCCCTGCCATAAACAAACTCTACAACATAAGGAAGAAACTGTTGCAAAAGAGAGTAAAATCCCATGAGTGGAGGAGCTTCCCTGGTCAGCCTCAGTAAGAAGCTGAGATCCCTTATAAGATCCTCCAAAGCTAGCTACGAAAACAAAATCGCCACTGATTCTAAGGGGAACCACAAGCATTCTATAGCTATGTCAAGAATCTCAATGGCAACACCCAGATTTGCTCTGAGTTACAGCACAATGACATGAAAATTACAGAACCAACTGATATTGTCAGCATCCTGGCAGATTCAGTGCTAACTTTACTCCCCTCTCACCCCTAAAGGGCCCGTATCTATACAGGAAGAACGCAGAGTCCCTGTAATCACATCTATACAGGTAAAAACTGCACTCTCTAAAACCAAAAACACAGCATCCATGGGGCCAGACAACATCCCAGACTGCGTTTTACATGAACTTCAAAACAAACTGGCTCCCTATCTAAGCACAATGTTCAATCATGGTCTCAAGTCAGGCTTTGTGCCCACTGAATGGCTCACAGCAACAGTTATCACACTTCACAAAGGGGGAGCCACAATTGATCCTGGGAACTATCGCCCTATTAGCCTGATGAGCCTGGCCTACAAGGCCATGGAACGTATCATCATGGAACTCATAAACAAAGACATTGGTAACCTCCAGACTCTGGACCCCACCCAGTTCGGGTTCGTGAAAGGCAGGTCATGCCTTCTGAACCTGATTGACTTCTTTGAGGCAGTCACCAAAGCCGTAGATGAGGGTAAGGTGGTTCACACAACCTATATTGACCTCGCCAAGGCTTTTGACACCATCCCCCATTCTGGAATTATAGCTAAACTCACTAAACTAGGTATAAATCCCTACGTCACAAGATGGGTTGCCACCTGAATCACTGACAAAACCCACACTGTGAAAGTTGCAGACTCCAAATCTGACTTCAGACCAGTGACAAGAACAAAGGGGGCATCCACAATGGTGGGCAGTACAGCAGCATCAAAGTCACGCCACACCGAGTTCTGGACAGGATAACTGATGAACAAATACACAAAGTAGTAGAAAGTAAGATGGGAGATGATCAGTGTAGATTCAGTTCAGGATGCAAAACAATTGACCCAATATTTGCAGTGAGTCAGATAGTTGAGAAGAAGTTAGAGATGAGGAAAGAGTCCAATTGGACATTTATAAACTTGGAGAAAGCATATGTCACATCCCAATAAAGGTGATTTGGGCAGTCCTGCAGTGGTTTTAAGCCCCAGAAACATTGCTAGAACTGCTGCATTCTATCTCCAGCAAGTCCTATTTATATCACGGGGTGTCAGTATTGGGGACATTGACAACCCTCCTAGATTTAAAAATTTGGGGGGTTTTATTTTTCAGCCAAAACCAACTGACAACTGGCCTTTTTTTTTTTTTTTTTTTTTTTTTTTTTTTTTTTTTTGATTTCTGAGAAGTAAATGCCAAAAAGGAGCAGTCCAAGGACTGATCCCTCAGGGACTATACTTGTGACTGGACTACCAGGTCTGAGCAGATCTGGGTCTTTCCTTGAGATTGCAGACATATGTGAAGAAGGCCTTATGATTGTCTTTAGTAGACATGGCCAGTTTGGGCTCGAAGTTTGCTTTGGAGGATTTCACTAGTGCTCTTATTTGCTTGTTCAATCTAAGGAGAGATTGCTTCCAATTAGGCACCTGCTCCTTGGTCCTGAACAGCAATTTTTTCCTTTTATTACAGAGTTTTATTGTAGATGTCCACCAGAAGGGTTTACTCTTCTTTGAGGAAGATGATTTCATCCTGTCTGGTATTTCTGATTCCATGCAGCTATATAAATGTTCATGTAGTACTTTGGTATAGGTTTGGACATGTGTCCCAGATCCTCTGTGTGGGGGGGGGGGGAGCTGTGAAGCTCATTGTTTCTTTCCTCAGGAGGTTGTAATCAGCTTTGGGGAAGTTTTTTTGTTTGACTCTAGCTGGTGGTGGGGTTGGGGGAGATGGTGACTTTGAAAGTGACTGCTTTGTGGTCGGATCTTACCAGTGATGATGACACTGTAGGGATGCTGCAGTGATTACTCATGTTGGTTAATACCAAGTCCAAGATATTTTCACCTCTTATGGTGGTGTCACCCAACTGGTCAAAGGCATTTGCACTGATGAAATCAAGGAACCTATGGGTATGTATGAGGGATTTGTCTGTTAGGAGTCAAGGGATAAAGAAAAATAATAAAATTAATGGTACTAGCCAGTTGAGTTTACATACAGTAAGTGTATACAACAAACGTCCTGGGTAGTAGGTTCAGATATCCAGTGGGAGGAATGAGAGTGTTCCCTTTGGGTTCAGCTTGGTTCTTTGGACTCTCAGGGATGACTGTGAAGAAGATAAGGTTAGTTGAGGCTGCTCGTCCTGATTAATTTAATAGAGCTTCTCTCCTTTGAATAGAGACACTGATAACAGTACCAGCTACATACCTACAATCAACTGCATTACTAGCTGAGTTAAGTACAAACTCGCAGTGTTAAAGATTGTACTGCATTTTATTTTTTGTGCATTTAATTGTTTCATTGAACATTGTGGGCTGTGTCTCTGTAGTTATTTATTTTTCTGTTTAATTGTTTCATAGAATACTGTGGTCTCTCTCTGTCTCTGCAGTTAGTTTCCCGCCCATCCCTCCTGTTCTTGATTTGGTATTAATATTGGTGGCTTTGGAATTGCCTGCCACCCCTGTAATTTGTGTTTGAACACTCCTCCTGGGTCTATCTCATTTGCTCACTCAACCGAGTACAGTGAGATCATATTTTGACTTCAGACACTCCTGCCAGTCCCATCTGTTCAGCTCTATCCCAGATCTATTCCAGTCTAGTATCATTAGCTCATTCTACCTAATACAGAGAGAATATTTGTGAAGGGAAAGCCACTCAGGTCCTTACTTTTGAATCATCTTCTGCTTCTCCTTTCTCCCTTTCCAAAAAAAAAATTCTAAGATTGTTTCCTGCCTTTCCTGTAACTAGTCTAGTCCAGATAAAGATTTGCTGTAACCAGGATTGTTTGTAGGATTTTGAGCTCCCCAAGCCTTTCTGTGTTGGAGGGAAGCCTTCTAGCTTATCAGTGGGAGTGGCAAGCACAAGGTAGCCTATCTACCACAAGAGTGGTTTCCGGCCCAGAAATTGTAGTTTATTGGCCATTTGGGCAGTTTTTCCATCTCTTTAAACTTTCTGGTTTAAAAGCCTGCGTTTGCACTTGTTTCTCACCTTTCCTGTAACTAGTCTAGTCCAGATACAGATTTGCTGTATCCAGGACTGTTTGCAAGCTTCTGAGCCCCCCAAGCCTTTCTGTGGTTGAGGGAAGCCTGCTAGCTTATCGGTGGGAGTGGTAAGCATTAGGTAGCCTATCTACCACAAGAGTGGTTTCTGGCCCAGAAAATGTAGTTTATTGGCCATTTGGGCAGTTTTTCCATTTCTTTCAACTTTCTGGTTTAAAAGCCTGCATTTGTGCTTGTTTCCCACCTTTAATGTAACTAGTCTAGTCCAGATACAGATTTGCTGTATCCAGGACTGCTTATAAGCTTCTGAGCCCCCAAGCCTTTCTGTGTTGGAGGGAAGCATGCTAGTTTATCAGTGGGAGTGGTACGCACTAGGTAGCCTATTTACCACAAGTTCCAGGTACAGATTCTTAGTTTTAGCTCTTGAATTTGCTTATTCATGCTCAGCAATTGTTCAGAACTTGTTAGCACTAAATAAGCTACAAATTACTACAGCACTCAGCCTTTCTTTTTACCTAGAGGAAAACAGTTTTTGTACTTACTTTCCTCACTTGCTTAGAGAAAAACAGCTCTTATACTCACTTTCCTCACTTGTCTAGAGGAAAGTAGCTTTTTTATTCAGGCATGTCCAAGGGTCAGCTCCCAGTGTTCTCTCCTGTCTATCTGATGAATTTGGGCATCTTGAGGCAATGTAGTGATTGCCTCATGTACACAGACAACCCTCTCCTCTTACCACCCAACACCACAACCTGTGAGAGATGCACTTATCTAGCCAAACTCGAGGTAAAGCTCTCTCCAACCAAGACTGAACTTGACAGTCAAGACGAGAAGGTAAACACTTGCACCACACCACATTCATCACATAGTCCCACTAAACCTACACCACCGAAATCTACACATAGAAACACAAAAACATTTGCATAGGCTCTCAATAATAATCTGTCTAAGCAACAGAGACCTCCAAAGCAGAAATGCAAGCAACCTCCATCCCCCATCACAACCCAAATGACACATAGCCCACAGACTCAGTGTGCCACTCAACTACAGCCCATAAGGCATAACAACATACCCAACACTCTAGTCATAGTTGACTCTATAGTCAGGCACAATAATGTCCCGCTCACCAGGCTAAACAAGGAGAAGGTTACTGTCAGCTGCCTGTTGGGTACCAGGATCCGCCACATAACCCACGCACTCAGGTCACTCCACAACAAGTACAAATATGACTCTGTCATTCTCCATGTTGGTGTGAATGATCTAAGACTTACCTCCCTGGACTACATGAAAAGAGACATGGAAGAGCTTTCCGATCTTGTAGCCCAGGCAGGTATGACTCTAGCCCTGAGTAGTATTCTGCCATCGCCCAGAATGATACTGCAGTACAAGGACAAAATGATTGACTTTAACAATTGACTAAGCTTCTGGTGTCATTCTAAGGGGATCCAGTATCTGTCTGCTTGGGATGACATGGTCGACAGACCACGATGCTTTGCCACAGATGGCCTGCACCTGTCACCTCTGGGATTCTGGATACTGGCTAACGCTCTTGCCGTCCCTATAGTGCCTTTTTTAGGCAAGGTTCAATTGACAAATTTACCACCGTAACAGGAACAGGCAAGCAAAAACTGAGAGCAATGCTACTCAATGCTAGAAGTCTAAATCTCAAAATGCACTCAGTTGAGGCACTCTTTAAAATAGAGAAAATCAATATCTGTGCAGTGACTGAGACCTGGCTCAAGGCTCTAGAGAGCACCTCTGCATTACCAGGCTATAACTCATAGCACACTTTTCAGCCATCTAACCTGGATCAGAACAGCAAAGGTGGAGGTGTGTCCATATTCATTAAGGATATCCACACCTCCAGGCTAGCTGCGCAGCATAATGGATCCGAGGTTATCCAAGAGCAACTAACTCTGGGAAAAACTGCAATCCAAATTGTAGCTTGCTACAGATCCCCCACCATTCCCCAGGATTCCCACTCCTCTTTTTCTTGATATACTGGAAAATATTAGGGTTCAACCAAACACCCTAATAATGGGCGATTTCAACTACCCCACCATTTACTGGAAAAACTACTCATGTACCAACTCCTTCGCTCAACATTTTCTGGAATTCATAAATTCCAGTGCCCTGGATCAACTTATCCACACCCCCACCAGGGGCAACAATATCCTAGACCTAGTCATTACCAATGAGTGACCGGTGTTCCACACTTGAAGTCAACTCCTCATTGGTCAGATCCGACTATAAGCTAATCACTCTAGATATCCGGATCCCGCCCCCACCCACCATTAAGGAAACCTCGGTAAAAAATTTCTCCAAAGCTAACTTCATGCTTCTTAAGACAGAAGTGGTGAACTTCATGACACCCATGCAGATGGACAATACAGTTACAACTGCTGAATCCTTCACAAATGCACTCTATAAGCACTTACATGAGTGCATGGATCGTGCTATCCCAAACAGAACCAAGACGCTATCCTCCAAAAAAGGAAGCCAATCTGGTGGTCCCCTGCCATAAACAAACTCTACAACAGAAGGAAGAAACTGTTGCAAAAGAGAGTAAAATCCCATGAGTGGAGGAGCTCCCTGGTCAGCCTCAGTAAGAAGCTGAGATCCCTTATAAGATCCTCCAAAGCTAGCTACGAAAACAAAATCACCACTGATTCTAAGGGGAACTACAAGCATTCTATAGCTATGTCAAGAATCTCAATGGCAACACCCAGATCTGCTCTGAGTTACAGCACAATGACATAAAAATTACAGAACCAACTGATATTGTCAACATCCTGGCAGATAGATTCAGTGCTAACTTTACTCCCCTCTCACCCCTAAAGGTCCCATATCTATACAGGAAGAACACAGAGTCTCTGTAATCACATCTATACAGGTAAAAACTGCACTCTCTAAAACCAAAAACACAGCATCCATGGGACCGGACAACATGAAAAGAGACATTGAGGAGCTCTCTGATTATGTAGCCCAGGCAGGTATGACCCTGACCTTGAGCAGTATCCTACCTTCACCAAGAATGATGCCACAATACAGAGATAAGATGATCAGCTTTAACAATTGGCTTAAACTCTGGTGTCATTCAAAGGGGATCCAATGTCTGTCTGCCTGGGATGACATGCTGGACAAGCCAGCTGTTTAGCAAGGATGGCTTGCACCTGTCACCCTGGGATTCTGGATATTGGCAAAGGCTCTTGCCACCCCCATAGTGCCTTTTTAGGCAAGGCTCAAATTCTAAACCTACCACCCTAGAACACAAAAAGGAAAAAACTAAGGGTAATGCTGCTCAATGCCAGAAGTCTAAATCTCAAAATGCACTTTTCGAGGCCCTTCTCAGTATGGAGAACATCGATGTCTGTGCTGTGACAGAAACCTGGTTCAAGGCTCCTGAGAGCACCCCAGCACTAACAGGTTTTACCTCATACCATGCGTTCAGACCCCAAAATCCGGACAATACCAAGAAAGGAGGGGTATCCATATTCATCAAGGACACCCACACCTCAAGACTGGTGGCAACGCGATGCATCGAGACCATCCAGGTGCAATTAACCATAGGCAAGACTGCTCTGCAAATTGTAGCATGTTACAGGCCACCCTCACAAACTCAGGAACCTCACATGGCTTTCCTGAAAACACTGGAGGGGATAAATGTATCTCCAAACACCATCATACTAGGTGACTTCAATTACCCTAATATAGACTGGGAACACTACACAAGCCCAAACACCCTAGCCCAAAAGTTCTTGGAATTCATAAACTCAAATGCCATGGAACAACTAGTCACCATCCCCACAAGAGGAGAAAACATACTTGATCTCATCATCACGAACATGGGAGCACAATGTTCAACACCGGAAGTATACCCCTCACTGGTGAGATCAGATCACAAACTAATCTTGCTGGAGGTCCTCATCCCACCCCACCTGGAAATAAAAAAGACCACAGTAAAAACTTCTCAAAAGCCGACTTCACACTTCTAAAGACTAGTGTGGTCTCCTTTAAGGCCCCGAGGCGGAAGAAACAGTACTCAAGCAGCTGAATCACTTACAAATGCCTTCTACCAGCACCTGCAGGACTGCATGGATAAGGCAATCCCAAGCAAAACAAAGACTCTTTGGCCCAAGGGCAAAGCGTCCAGTCTGGTGGACCCCAGCCATAAACAAACTCTACAACAAAAGGAGGAAGCTACTACAAGATAGAGCAAAATCCTTAAAAGGTAAGACACCTTTGATCACTATAAGTAAAAAGCTAAGAGCTCTCATAATATCATCCAAAGCAAATTTTGAGAGAAAAATAGCTAAAGACTCAAAAGACAATCACAAGGCCTTCTTTCGCTATGTTAGAAACCTGGGAGGAAACTCCCAGATATGCTCAGAACTAGTTCAAAATTATGTGAAGATTACTGATCCTACAGACATTGCCAACATACTGGCTGACAGGTTCAGTGCAAACTCCCCCCCCTCCCCCCCAAAAGGAGAGATATCTATACCAAATGGTTGCAGCCCCCAAACATATAAAACGACCCAGTGAGAACTGCTCTCTCCAAAGCAAAAAACACAGCATCCATGGGACCTGATGGTGTCCCAGGCTGTGTGCTCCACGAACTCAATGAGGAATTAAACCCACAGCTAGGACAGCTGTTTAATCATAGTCTCACCTCTGGATCACGTACCCAGGGAGTGGCGCACTGCTAATGTGGTCCCACTTCACAAAGTGCCTCCACAGACCCTGGAAATTACCGCCCATTAGCTTGACAAGCCTTATCTGCAAAGCTATGGAGAGGATCATAATGGACCTCATAAATAAAGACATAGGGAATTTGCAGACTTTGGATCCAACCCAGTTTGGCTTTGTCAAAGGCAGATCATGCCTTTTAAACTTGGTTGACTTTGAAACAGTCACCAAAGCCATTGATGAGGAAAGGCAGTCCATACAGCCTACCTCGATCTGGCGAAGGCCTCGACACAATACCCCACTCGGGTATCATTGAAAAAACTCATCAGCTTAAATGTTAACCCATACATCACAAGACGGGTTGCAAACTGGCTGAGTGACAGAACCCACAGGGTCAGAGTTACTGGCGCCATGTCAGACTCAAAGCCTGTCACAAGTGGTGTCCCACAAGGCTCAGTCCTGGGCCCACTCTTGTTTGGCATCTACTTTTCGAGTACAAGCAAACACAGGAGGGTTATGGCTGATAAAGTTTGCAGATGACTGCAAACTGGGCCAATGAAAACACATCTGAGACAGATATCCTTCAGAAGGGTCTCACAGAAGCGGATGAGTGGTGGCAGAGGCATGGCCTGAAGGTAAATGCCAAAAATGCATAGTCATACCCTTCCGGGAAAAACAAGAGTTACCCCTAGCTACCATATAGGTGGTAATCCTCTGAGCACAGAAGAAGTTATCAGGGACCTGGGGACCCAGGTTGACAGTAGCCTGTCATTCGACACCCATGTAGCTAAAGTAGTTAGGAAGACCTTCTACATTGCCTTATCATGAAGGATTCACATCTAGATCAAGGGAGGTCATAGTCTCCCTATACTCATCACTCATCAGACCAATGATTGAGTACAATGCCCCATTCGGAATGTATCTGACCCGACACTTGCAGCAGCTGGAGGCCACAAAAGTTCCTCACCAAAAGGATAAAGGGTCTCAAAAATCTGTCCTATGCTGCCCGACTGAAAAGAACTCAGCTCTATTCAGTCACTTACCGCTTGCTCAGAGGTGACCTTTGCCTGACATACAAGGCCATGTCTAACCCAGATTTGATGAATATGCTTCACCTCAAAATCTAGATCCATCAGAGCCACAAGGGCGGGAGACTTAAACCTCGACACGGCTATTAATAGGACGTGCTGGAGGGATAGATTCATCACCCAAAGACTCCCTATGCTGTGGAACAAAATCCCGGTATATGTGAGGCAGAGCACCTCGCTGGCCTTGTTCAAGAGAAATCTTGACCAATGGATGGGAGATCGCAGATATACTCCAGGGATTACCTCAGTGTCACTGCTAGACAGAGGCACAGCAAAATAATGGGTACAGTTCCCCATACAAAAGGGGTGGCGTAAGCCACAAAACTATGGGCTAGGCTTATAAATGCCCTCGGGCAGATAGCCTAGTATGAACCTATGAACCTATCCCAGGCTGCATTTTACATGAACTTCAAAACAAACTGGCTCCCTATCTAAGCACAATGTTCAATCATGGTCTCAAGTCAGGCTTTGTGCCCACTGAATGGTGCACAGCAACAGTTATCACACTTCACAAAGGGGGAGCCACAATTGATCCTGGGAACTATCGCCCTATTAGCCTGATGAGCCTGGCCTACAAGGCCATGGAACGTATCATCATGGAATTCATAAACAAAGACATTGGTAACCTCCAAACTCTGGACCCCATCCAGTTCGGGTTCGTGAAAGGCAGGTCATGCCTTTTGAACCTGATTGACTTCTTTGAGGCAGTCACCAAAGCTGTAGATGAGGGTAAGGTGGTTCACACAGCCTATATTGACCTCGCCAAGGCTTTTGATACCATCCCCCATTCTGGAATTATAGCTAAACTCACTAAACTAGGTATAAATCCCTACGTCACAAGATGGGTTGCCACCTGAATCACTGACAAAACCCACACTGTAAAAGTTGCAGACTCCAAATCTGACTTCAAACCAGTGACAAGAACAAAGGGGGCATCCACAATGGTGGGCAGTACAGCAGCATCAAAGTCACGCCACACCGAGTTCTGGACAGGATAACTGATGAACAAATACACAAAGTAGTAGAAAGTAAGATGGGACATGATCAGTGTAGATTCAGTTCAGGATGCAAAACAATTGACCCAATATTTGCAGTGAGTCAGATAGTTGAGAAGAAGTTAGAGATGAGGAAAGAGTCCAACTGGACATTTATAAACTTGGAGAAAGCATATTTCAGATCCCAATAAAGGTGATTTGGGCAGTCCTGCAGTGGTTTTAAGTCCCAGAAACATTGCTAGAACTGCTGCATTCCTGCAGGCCATGTGCAAAGACTTGATGACACATGTATGAATGGTGTTTGGACTCACAGAGGGGTTCCCAGCAGGAGTGGGTGTACCTCAGGGCTCAGCTCTGAGCCCACTGCTGCGCATACTGGTGCTGGACTACATTAGCAAACAGCTCAGAGGGGATACATCAGCAAACTTTCTGTGTGCATATGATGTAGCATTACAGGCCGACTGAACAAGAACTTCAGCAAAGGATAAGGGAATGGACTGCAAAACTGAAGGCACATGGATGAATCTAAGTACAAATAAGACAGCTGTAATGGCAGCAAATAGAAAAATCAGGAGAAGCTGAGAATTGAAATAAAAGGAAAACAGTGTAACAGGTTTACAGCTTCAAATGCCTGGGAGGAGTGGCTGTGGAGAAGGGAAGTCTGAATGAGGAGGTCAAAGCTAGAATCAGAGGGAGTGCAGCCAACTGGCACAGAATATCAGGGGTAGTGAATGACAGATTAATGCCAAAGAAGCTGAAAAGTAAGATGCACAAAACAGTGGTGTAACCAGTACTACTGTATGGTACAGAAACCTGGGCAGTGAAGGCAGAGTAGTTGAGGAAGCTAGAGGTGATAGAGATGAAGTGCCTGAGACAGATGGTAGGATGCAGAATATGAGACAGATGGATAAATGAGGATATCAGATCAAAAGTCCAAGGAGCTCCAATTGCAGTGAAGGTCAAAGAGAACAGATTACGGTGACTCGGGCACATGTGCAGGAAAGGTCAAAGAGAAGAGATGATGGTGGTCCGGGCACATGTGCAGGAAAGGTCAAAGAGAAGAGATGATGGTGGTCCGGGCACATGTGCAGGAAAAGTCAAAGAGAAGAGATGATGGTGGTCCGGGCACATGTGCAGGAAAGGTCAAAGAGAAGAGATGATGGTGGTCCGGGCACATGTGCAGGAAAGCAGAAGACAATCTGGTGAAGAAGATTTGGGACAGACAGGAAGAACGTAGCAGGAAACCTGGTCAGTCACAAAGAGATGGCTGGATTGTGTGAGAGAGGACCTGTGACTATCAGAAAAGGTAAAACAGTGGTATTGAATTGAAGGAGATGGTGACAGTTGACACAATACCCATCCTCCATGTACAAAATGAGAAAAAGGTGATTGATGATGATGATTTACCCCCTCCCCCGACATCCCCCAGACGTAATCCCCCCAAATATAGTTAGGGAAACTCCTCAATGCACTATCCAAGGCCAAGAAAATTGCATGGGTGGGCCTGATAATGTCCAGGGATGCTTTCTTAATAGCATAAACACAACCTGGCAGGACCATTAGAATCACTATTTAATTGTAGCTTCCAAGTAGGCTTTGTGCCAAATGTGACTGCAAATGTCATCCCTCTGCACAAGGGCAGGTCATCTACAGACCTAGGTAACTACAAATCCTTAAGTCTGACTAGTCTCATATGCAAAGCTATGGAAAGAATCATCATGGAAATGATATATAATGACATAGGAAATCCTCAGACACTGGATCAAAACCATTCTGGTTTTGTCAAGGGTATGTTTTGCCTACTCAGCCTGGTGGACTTCATTAAGAAAGTCAGCAAAGCAATGGACCAGGACAAAATGGTGCATACTGCCTACCTTGAACTGGTCAAATAATTTGACATAATATCTGACTGTAGCATTGCAGACAAACTTGTGAAATTAGATATAATCCCCAGCATCACTCACTGATAGCAGCCAGAGAAAGCTAGGACCCTTGATGTTAGGATAGGGGACTCTACCTCTACAAAGAGGCCAGTCACAAGCAGTGCCCCTCAGGCATCCATGACTTTGAAATCAAGGCCAACATCAAATGCCTCTGGCTGACCAAGTTTGCAGACAATTGCAATTGAAGCACAGTCATAAAATCCCTCTAAGACACAAATATCCTCCAAGAGGGCCTGACACAGACCTTTAACTGGTGCCAGAGTCACTGTCTAAAACACATTGTCAAGAGATGCATAATAGTGTCCTTTGGGAAGGTGGCCACTTCTGCAAACTACCACATTGATAATACACCCCTAAGACTAAACCCAGTGGTCAGGGATTTGGGATCATATGCAGATACTGTCCAGGATTTTGACCATTATATGTCCACAGTAGTAAGGAAATCATTCCATGTTGTGCAACGTATGAGCAAAGATACGTCATCCAGGTCCAAAGATATTACTGTTCTGCTCTACTTGGCCCTCCTCAGGATCGAGGTCCAAAGATATTACTGTTCTGGTCTACTTGGCCCTCCTCAGGATCGAGGTCCAAAGATATTACTGTTCAGCTCTACTTGGCCCTCCCCAGGATCGAGGTCCAAAGATATTACTGTTCTGCTCTACTTGGCCCTCCTCAGGATCAAGGTCCAAAGATATTACTGTTCTGCTCTACTTGGCCCTCCTCAGGATCGAGGTCCAAAGATATTACTGATCTGCTCTACTTGGTCCTCCTCAGGATCGAGGTCCAAAGATATTACTGTTCTGCTCTACTTGGTCCTCCTCAGGCAAATCATTGACTACAACTCCCCCATCAGCATGTACCTGACTATCTATATGCAGCAACTGGAGTATCCACAGAAGCACAAACAACTTGTCCTGTGTGGACTGCTTCAAAGGAGAGGCAAGCTATGTCTGGCTTACAAAGAATCCTCTGACTGGGCTCTGATGAAGCTGTTGCAGATCCACAAAGCAAATAGCATCACTATTACCCAATCTAGGGACCCAAATCTCATCTGCAACATAAATGGATATGTTGTAGGGGCATCTGTGTGTCTCAGAGATTTCCTCTTCTCTGGAACAGGCTTCCCATCAATATGAATACAGTTCTTCCCTAACCCATTTCAAGTATAACTTTGACCAGTGGATGGTGAAATGAAACTATACCCCTGGTCTGGCACCTCTGTCTACTAGACAGAGGCAGCATGTAAATGCTTGACTGGCCATACCCATGCCTACATACTCTCCTTAAAATACCCATGAGGTAGCAAAACTTGTCAGATACATTTGGGAACCAGGGCTTGGCTTAAAAAGGCCCCCTAAGGTCATTAGCCGAGAATCACCTATGTACCTATGAATATACTGCAGATCTTGCTTCTAAGAAGCAGGCTCATTCTGAAAATTGAAATCTGATAAAATTTTCTGACTCCTCAAAATCCCCATCTCTTACCTTGCATGCCCATTGTCCTTGGATAGCAGCAAGTACTGGACTAATCAGTCAGTGGCTTCGCACTTAATAGGAAGACTGGGGGCCCAAAACCAGGACGATAAATTGCTAACCTCCATTATACATTCTGATCTCATATCAGTCAGTGGGTTTGCACTTAATAGGAAGACTGGGGGCCCAAAGCCAGGATGATAAATTGCTAACCTCCATTATACATTCGGATCTCATATCAGTCAGTGGCTTCGCACTTAATAGGAAGACTGGGGGCCCAAAACCAGGACGATAAATTGCTAACCTCCATTATACATTCTGATCTCGTATCAGTTAGTGGGTTCGCACTTAATAGGAAGACTGGGGGCCCAAAGCCAGGATGATAAATTGCTAACCTCCATTATACATTCGGATCTCATATCAGTCAGTGGGTTTGCACTTAATAGGAAGACTGGGGGCCCAAAGCCAGGATGATAAATTCCTGACCTCCATTATACATTCTGATCTCATATCAGTTAGTGGGTTCGCACTTAATAGGAAGACTGGGGTCCCAAAGCCAGGATGATAAATTGCTAACCTCCATTATACATTCTGATCTCATATCAGTCAGTGGGTTTGCACTTAATAGGAAGACTGGGGGCCCCATAACCAGGATGATAAATTGTTAACCTCCATTATACATTCTGATCTCATATCAGTCAGTGGGTTTGCACTTAATAGGAAGACTGGGGGCCCAAAGCCAGGATGATAAATTCCTAACCTCCATTATACATTCTGATCTCATATTAGTCAGTGGGTTCGCACTTAATAGGAAGACTGGGGGCCCATAACCAGGATGATAAATTGCTAACCTCCATTATGCATTCTGATCTCATATTAGTCAGTGGGTTCGCACTTAATAGGATGACTGGGGGCCCAAAGCCAGGATGATAAATTCCTGACCTCCATTATACATTCTGATCTCATATCAGTCAGTGGTTCGCACTTAATAGGAAGACTGGGGTCCCAAAGCCAGGATGATAAATTGCTAACCTCCATTATACATTCTGATCTCATATCAGTCAGTGGGTTTGCACTTAATAGGAAGACTGGGGGCCCAAAGCCAGGATGATAAATTCCTAACCTCCATTATACATTCTGATCTCATATCAGTTAGTGGGTTCGCACTTAATAGGAAGACTGGGGGCCCAAAGCCAGGAGGATAAATTGCTAACCTCCATTATACATTCGGATCTCATATCAGTCAGTGGGTTTGCACTTAATAGGAAGACTGGGGGCCCATAACCAGGATGATAAATTCCTAACCTCCATTATACATTCTGATCTCATATCAGTTAGTGGGTTCACACTTAATAGGAAGACTGGGGGCCCAAAGCCAGGATGATAAATTGCTAACCTCCATTATGCATTCTGATCTCATATTAGTCAGTGGGTTCGCACTTAATAGGATGACTGGGGGCCCAAAGCCAGGATGATAAATTCCTGACCTCCATTATACATTCTGATCTCATATCAGTCAGTGGTTCGCACTTAATAGGACGACTGGGGGCCCAAAGCCAGGATGATAAATTCCTGACCTCCATTATACATTCTGATCTCATATCAGTCAGTGGTTCGCACTTAATAGGACGACTGGGGGCCCATAACCAGGATGATAAATTCCTAACCTCCGTTATACATCCTTTCCTTCCTTTACAAGCCTCCAGTCATCTTTTGCACTTGCTGTGAGTGGATGGACTTCCCTACCCAGTTAATTCTCATATCATTGTTACCGTCAATGTGTTTCTGCAAAACTGCGTAAGACAGATGACCTTCCCGAGAAAAATCAGCAATGATAATAACAACAATAATAATAATAATAATCATCATCGTCATCTCTGTACACTGAAAGTTTATTTGTATTTATGTATTTAATTATTTCTTAAACTGGGTAAGTGAACTAATATATGCAAATATTTTCTAGCCATATCCCATGTCACAAGTGCAGCAGTAAAGATTACATGCAGAAATAATTAAGTTATTAAGCCATTTTACCCTGGCCACAGTTCCATGACTGCCCTCCTTTCCTTTCTAGAGACCTAGCACGCGACAAGGGCAAATATGTATCATCACTATTTTTAGATCGATCTAAGCCATTCAACACCCTCGCCCACTCCTTACTGCTATCCCAGCTCTCATCCTTACATCTCTCACCATCTCCCACTCCTTACTGCTATCCCAGCTCTCATCCTTACATCTCTCACCCTCTCCCACTCCTTACTGCTATCCCAGCTCTCATCCGTACATCTCTCACCATCTCCCACTCCTTACTGCTATCCCAGCTCTCATCCTTACATCTCTCACCCTCTCCCACTCCTTACTGCTATCCCAGCTCTCATCCTTACATCTCTCACCATCTCCCACTCCTTACTGCTATCCCAGCTCTCATCCTTACATCTCTCACCATCTCCCACTCCTTACTGCTATCCCAGCTCTCATCCTTACATCTCTCACCATCTCCCACTCCTTACTGCTATCCCAGCTCTCATCCTTACATCTCTCACCATCTCCCACTCCTTACTGCTATCCCAGCTCTCATCCTTACATCTCTCACCCTCTCCCACTCCTTACTGCTATCCCAGCTCTCATCCTTACATCTCTCACCCTCTCCCACTCCTTACTGCTATCCCAGCTCTCATCCTTACATCTCTCACCATCTCCCACTCCTTACTGCTATCCCAGCTCTCATCCTTACATCTCTCACCCTCTCCCACTCCTTACTGCTATCCCAGCTCTCATCCTTACATCTCTCACCCTCTCCCACTCCTTACTGCTATCCCAGCTCTCATCCTTACATCTCTCTCCCTCCACCCTAGCCTGGTTCACCAGCTACCTATCCAACCACCAACAGGCCGTCCAGTGGAAAGAATCTACCTCTCCTTTCCTACCTACACCCACCGGCATTCCTCAAGGTTCAGTACTAGGCCCACTACTCTTTAACATATTTATCAACAACTTCCACCTCCACATCCCTGAAGCCTCTGTTATCCACCATGCAGATGACTCCACCATCATCTGTTCAGCCTCCTCCCCCTCTGAACTCCTACTAAAAAACCCAACTTGCCTTTTCCAAAACAGAATCCTGGATGAAATCCAATCACCTTGCCCTAAACACTAGCAAAACAAAACTAATGATTTTTACCCCCACTAGAAACTCTACTTTTGACAGAAACCTATCCTGCATTTCAAGCCAAAATAAAACCCCATTGGAAATAGTTCCCAGTAACAAACTGCTAGACATCATCATTGATGAAAACCTAAAGTCTGACTCCCACATATACTCAGCTGTTAAGAAAACCCATCAGAAAATTGTTCTCCTCTAGAGACACAACCATTATCTCTGCCCCTCCACTCGACACACACTTGCAACTACCTTCCTCCTCCCGTCTCTCATGCATGGTGCTCCCCTATTTACCAACCTCCAACTAGGCCTATGTTCCAAACACAAATCCTGCTACCACAAAATTAACAAATCTGCAACCAACACCAAAAATTCATCTCATCACTGCCAGTCTCTACACACCCTCAAATGGCTAGAACTCCCCAACTACCTCAGATATCTGCAACTTACCACTACCCACAAGCTTATCTTCAAACCAGCAGACTGTCCGTCACTGGCCACAACCCTAATACCCTACATACCCTCCTGCTCCCTAAGATCCGAGAGGTAAAATCTTCTACGAGTGCATAAACCCTCTCATCCCCCTGGCCAACTACTACTAGTTTGCACCATAGCTAAACTATGGAACTCTCTCCCCTCTCCACTATGCAACATAGCTAACACCACAACTTCAAGACCCACCTGCTCTCACACCTGTCCTCCAAATGGAAATGCCCTTCTCATGGTCCTACCTAAGCACCCCCACAGCTCATTAGATCCTATACCCTCTTGTGAATGTTCTAAATTTGTTTCTCTTTTTTTTCACAGAATACTCAAAAGATACATTACTACCTAATGTGTATTTTCTTTGCCAGAATTGTTCTAAATGTGTATCTATTTTGCTATGAATGTTACATATAAAAGCCTATAGCTTACTATAATGTTTTTATACAGCATACTTCTGTAAATATGCAGCCTCTCTTATTATTCTTCATTTCTTTTGCAATGAATGCTACACCTGAAGACCTATGGCTTACTATAATGTTACTTTAATGTTTCTGACTCTGAATTTTGTCTGTTATGTAACCTCTCTTTCACTATTATTATTAATGTGACTTCTTGTGGAGCTTTTCTCCCCGGGCCTCCACTGAAAATGTGTCACTATGACCCAGTGGACTCTCTCGGTCAACAAATGCAAATAAATAAATAAAATTAAGCATCATGTTTTGGCAGGTGGAAATAAATCAGAATGCCTTTAATGAAGCTTGTGTGACTTAAAGAAAACATGAACAAAGTTTGTTCAGCTTGCTGAGACACACTTCTCCCTAAAATGTCTCTCCCGTCCATTCCAATGATTTTCTAGATTTAAATTTCTGTTTTTCTCCTATTTTGTATGTGACTCTAAAACTGTGGTAGCCCTGTAGCAAATACATGAATTAACTATTTATGTTACTGTTTTTCCACTTTCAGCCTAGTGAATCATTTTTCTGCTCACCTCTGCCCTGATCAATCAGCACACACCTCTGATGTTCACTTCTCTGGAATTATTTTGTTTCTGTCTGCGATTATAAGAAATATTTCTTTGCCGTATTGTTGAGTTGGTAACATTCTGTCACAAGTCTTAGTGATCAGAAGTTACCTCACATCAGTGTATCTGCTATGTTTTTATGGTTAACAGTGTTTGTTTTCATGTCATTGGAAACCGACTATTCTCCAGTTATTTCTTGTAATTCTGGTCATTAGCTACCATCCCTAAAACACATGCTGGCAAGAAAAGCAAAAGGAAACACGGTACTTGTCTAGCAGTTTTCAGATTAAACACAGTCTTATCTTCTGAGACAGTAATGGGAGCAATACACAAACTTGAATGGTTAATCTGACAAGTTTTGGATTTTAAACCCAGATGGACACTGCAACAACTGACTATTATGGGAATATGAACAGCTAACAATGTGAGCCATAAAAGAGGGCTGAAGCTGCAAATACTGATAATACAGGGCTAGCCACTAATGCAGTGTATGATGGGAAATGTTATCTGTTCCACTAACTAGACTTGTGGCTATTATGGGAACAACAATACCAGTAGGAAAATTCCTAGCACTTTGCTGTCTCTCAGACAAATCTCTGGATCCTATAAGGCATAATTTATTTATTTATTGACATTTCTTTTACTGGGAAAGTCCAACTGGGTCACAAGAGCCCATTTTCCATGGAGGCCTGGAAGAAAAGCTCAATTTAGCAGAGAAAATAAAAAAAAAAAAAAACAAAGACATTACATAAACATTGGTGCAGTGGTGCAGCGGTAGCATTGTTGCCTCACAGCAAGAGGTTATCCGGTTTTATTCTCAGCTGGAGTGCCTTCTGTGCGGAATCTGCATGCCCTCCCTGCATTTGTGTGGGTTTCCTCTGGGTGCTCCTGTTGCCTCCCACATTTCAAAGATGTGTCTGGAGCATATCTCCCCAGGCCTCAGCTGAAATTGGCTTCATTGCAAGTCGGAGTTTCCCAGTAAACAAATGTTAAATAAATAAATAAATAAAATCAGTTGAAAATTGTACATTTCAAAAATAATCAACAGTATCGTACGGCAGAGATATACCCAAAAATACGTTGCAAACAGAATAATGAGAACAATCTTCAGTAAAACATGATATACAATTCTTGAGAGCGTCCTTTGGCAATTAACAGTTGTAAGGAGTAAAATTCATGTGTTTAGTTTAATTGTAACTACAAGTGTGGATATAGCTTAGGACCGGTTAGTATAAATGTGGAGGAGGCGATAAAAAGAGGTTATATAAAGTAGTAGAGGGTAGGATAGCCAGGTGAAGATAAGGAAGTGGTGAAGGTTACAGAATCTGTACAAACGGGGAGGGGGGAGTAGACAAGATTGGGGTTCATCCAGCAGAGCCATGAGTCTGATCGGTGACAAGATGCTAGAAGGAAGGATGGTCAGTTACAGTAATAATAGCCTGTGGAACAGGATTACATTTTTGGTAACAGAGTAGCAGTAAAGGCTATTTCCAATTGATTTTTGAGGTTTATAGATGGTGAGATGTTATTTATCATTAGAATGAAGGGGGTCTGTTTGAGTGAAAGGAAGGGAGACTACAGCTTAGTGCAGGACAGGCATGGGGTTTGTAAGTGTTGTTGTGAGCAGTAACTAGTTGTGCAAAGTCCAGGTAGTGGGGGAGTTCAAGCTAGTTCAAACTTTTAAAAGGCTTTCAGTGATGTGTGTAGTATTGCTTATTTGTAGCAAATGTATCGACTTTGTTGTTGCATATTTTAAGTTTAGTTTTAACATTTGCCTGCAAGTTTTTATGGGCATCATATAAGAGTGAAGGAAGGAGATAAGTTTGCTAGGGTGGTTTTAGCAGAATTAGTAAGAAAGTTTTTATGTCTATAAAGCATGCCAAGCTCCTGGTAATTTTTTTATATTGTTTTGAATGTAGCGTTCAAATCTGAGGTTGTCATCAATTGTCACACCAAACAGTTTTGTATGGGATATGATTCCTATCTCTGTATTATTAAGTGAGAAGATTTTGAAGCTGGATTTCTCCTTCACATGTGCTTTGGGGAGAAATAGGAGTATTTTGGTTTTTGAGTGGTTAAGTAATAACTGGGCATTGTGAAGCCAGTTTTCAACAGAGGTGAAGGCTTCTTATGTGATTAAAAGAAGATGCTCCAGAGGGTCAGATGAATCTATTAATGTTGAATCATTAGCAGACTGTATAAGTGATGCTGCCTAGAACAGGTATAGAGGTCATTAGCCTATTAATGTTGAATCATTAGCAGACTGTATAAGTGATGCTGCCTAGAACAGGTATAGAGGTCATTAGCCTATTAATGTTGAATCATTAGCAGACTGTATAAGTGATGCCTGCCTAGAACAGGTATAGAGGTCATTAGCCTATTAATGTTGAATCATTAGCAGACTGTATAAGTGATGCCTGCCTAGAACAGGTATAGTGGTCATTAGCCCATTAATGTTGAATCATTAGCAGACTGTATAAGTGATGCCTGTCTAGAACAGGTATAGAGGTCATTAGCCTATTAATGTTGAATCATTAGCAGATTGTATAAGTGATGCCTGCCTAGAACAGGTATAGAGGTCATTAGCCTATTAATGTTGAAGCATTAGCAGACTGTATAAGTGAGTGATGCCTGCCTAGAACAGGTATAGAGGTCATTAGCCTATTAATGCTGAATCATTAGCAGACTGTATAAGTGATGCCTGCCTAGAAGAGGTATAGAGGTCATTAATGAAAATGCTAAAGATAAGTGGACCATGAATTGAACCTCGGGGTACAGCAGTGGTAACAGAAAGGTAAGGAAAGAAAGTATGTTGCCATCTAACAGTCTGCTGTCTATCAGGTAGGCAGCTTTTAAACCAGTGCTGTGAAGGAGGGGATAGGCTGAGATGGTGTAGTTGTTGAAGGAGTTTGCTGTGTGAGAAGGTATCAAGGCCTTTGGACAGATCCAGAGATGTGGCAGAGATAAGTCTGCCAGAGTCCATTTCCTTCTTTATATGAAATAAAAAGGATAACAGTGCGGTAGCCGTAAGTCCAGGGCAGAAGCCATGCTGAGTACTGGGAAAGAGCTGTTCTGAGAGGGGCTGGTGAAGAACTTGAGCAGGAATACAGTTTTCTAGGATTTTTGACAGAGAGGAGAGAATTGCAATGGGACAAAAATTAGAGACTTTTGTAGCGTCTCCTCCCTTGTGCAGTGGGATGACATATGATCTTTTCCAAATAGCTGGGACATAAGATTCCTGTAAGGATGTATTGATTAAGATAGCTACTGAGTAAGATATGGCTTCTACTGCCATCTTGAGGTATTCAGGTGGGATGTTGGCAGCTGTAGAGCGAGGCTTAAGTAGCAGTTTTTATAGTAGATATTGTTACAGGTTTTATGATAAAGTTGTTAGAATTTGTGGTTAAGGATTGTTTGGATTCATGTTTTTCAGAGGTTACTTTGGTAGTGGAGGGGGCAGTTGGTAATATGTTATGGACTTTTTATTGGAGGGTGATGTACTATTGGTGAGGCTAGAAATGCTCTCTATAAAGTCACTATTTCGAGGGGGGAGCAGGTTTAAGAGAACACAGATCTTTTTTTGGGACATTATTAAGTAGTGTCTGAATAGAGGACCAGAAGTTTTTTGGATAATGTTTATGATTAAGCTGTAGTTGATCATAGTATTATTTCTTATCTTAGTAAATTTATTTTTTAGCTTGATTAGAACGTTCCCTGTGTCACTGAAAGTTTTTTTTAGCCACTCCCCCAAGTCTTGTCTCTGTTGCCATAATGTTTTTGGTGAGGGTGGATTGCCAGCAAGAGTGTTTTACTTTTACTCTTTTTATACTTAAAGGGGCAAAGTTATCTACTGTGCTTAAAGGTATTAAAATAGTAACTGCATCATCTAATGGGAAAGTTTTTAGTACAGACCAGTTAAAGGACTGTAGGATACTGTTTAAGTCTTTGTTAAATTTTGTGAGATGCCTGGCTGGTTTAAGTTGCTTAATATTGGGGTGATGAGTAGTAAGTCTGTGTGCATATGTATGCAGGGAGATGGTCACTTAGGGAGATAGGGTAGGGTATTTTCTGGAGTCTGAGACTAAAATCCAGTCAAGAGTTGTGTCCTTATTGCTTTTGTTGTATCTAGCAGGTGTTGTGTTTAGTTGTGTCAGACCCAATAGATTCATGCAGAATGAGGGATTGTCAGAGGTTACATCTTGTCAGTCAGTATTGACATCACCAAATAAGATTTTTCTTAAATAATATTACTAGATATCCAGGAGAGAAATTCTTCACTTAGGGTATGTAGATGTAAATTGCAATAATGCAGAGTATTATTTAGCGTTTAGCTTTAAAACTGTTATGAGTATTTCGGCTGAGCGAAATTTGGGGATGAAGTTGGAATAATAGGAGAGGTTATAGGAGCTGGGGTACAGTAGGGTGACTCCTCCTCCTTTATTCTGGGGTCAGTGAGTCCTCATAAGGTAGCATTTCTACATCTTTCTAATTGGATTTAACCCATGTTTAAGTGATGGCTTGGATATCTGATCTGCAATTTTATTACAAATACTATGAAGATTTAATGTTACCAGATTTAGTTTTGTGGCTGGACTTGTGCTTGATAGAGTGGGAGATGGTATGTCTGTAAAAGAGAATTAGATTGGGTAGAAAATGTCTTTGTACAAGGACTAAAGGAAGCATTAGAAAAGGTACGTTATCAAGAGTGTATTGAAAGGATGCTGAACAATACCGATGAATATATAGAAGTTACTTTACAGGACGTTCATAGGGGTCAGAAATTTGTTCTTGACTGTTTGTATGATTTACTTATGAATAGAGAAATTGATTATGAATTATACAAGTTTCTGTTAGTTGAGAATCCTAGTATAGGGGTTTTGTTTGGCATACCAAAAATGCACAAGAATTCCACTGATCAACCCTTTAGGTCGAGAGTCTCTGCACCCAAAAATGTGACTGAAGGCATTTCCTGGTTTTTAGACTGAGTTTAACCCCCTAGTTCAAGCACTACCACCTTATATACAAGACTCCTGGATTTTGGAAAAAATAGGCTTTTTTGTGATACATATCAGTATAGTGCTAACAACAGCTTCATGGTTAGAATTGATACTGTAGCCCTTTTCACTTCTGTTCCAGAAGAAGATGGATTGGAATATGTCAGGTTGCTTTTAAGTAAACATACTGATTTCAACCAGCAGATGGTTTCCTTTTATTGTGTCTTATTAGAAATGTTGCTGCAAAATAATTTTATTTAACAGATATTATCAGCAAAAGAAGGGTGTAGCAATGGGTGCTACTATGGCCCCAACATACACTGCTTTAGTGTTAGGATGGTGGGAGAAAGAAATTATACCAACTATTTATGAGTACAATAAGGTTCTTTTTTATTGGAGATTTCTGGACAATTTATTTTTTTTTATTTTAGAAGATGAAGAACATGAACTGGACATTTGTGCCAATTTAAATTTAAGTTCCTAATTTCTCAAATTTATAGACGGTGAAAGGAGACAAAGGGTCAATTTCTTAGATGTAAGCTTGGAATGGAATTCTGCACAACATGGATCTCAATGTAGAATCCACAGGAGGAGCAGTTTTTCTAACGGTTATTTGCCCCAGTGTAGTAATCACCCTGGTTTTATAAAAAGGAATATACCAAGAGGACAATTTATTATATGGTCAGTGATGACCTTCATTTTTTAGATGAAATACATTTCATTTCCAATTTATTTATAGCCAGGGGTTATAATAGAGAATTTTTGGATAAGGCTGTGCAGGACATCATTTCGAAGAGGGAAGAGAAGTTTGGACCCATTCTTAAGAAGGAGTATCCAAATTAAAAAGGAAGAAATTATAGTATGGATATTATCATAGGGTCATAGGAGGTTACTAGGCTAATGGCCCTGGGGCCCTTATAAGCCCAGCTAAGAGTTTATCCCCCCAAAAAACCCTCAGTCAGCACCTGTCACTCCTGTCACTGAGGGACACAGGTGGAACCCCTGGGATGAATTTGTGGTTTCTCATCTGCTCTTCAAGGTTGCACTTGAAGAGGATCAGCAAGGTGCTCTGCTTGACGTGTATGGGAAGTCTATTCCAGAGGGCAGCCTAGGAGGCAAACCTGTCTCTCCAGCAGGTTTTTGTTGATGTCACATATTAGATTTAGGCCTATTGATCGGGTAATGCATGAGGAGTTGGACTTACAGATATGGAGTACCTCTAGTAGGGCAGGGTTTGAGATTGCCTTGTAGGCAAGACACAGATCACCTCTGAGAAATCTGTATGATACAGAGTAGAGTGACAGTGCTTTGAACCTGTCCACATATGACAGGTGTTTGAGGCCATGGATTCCCTTTGTGAGGTATTTCTGTGGCCTTTTCAGTTGGTGCAGGTGTTTGGAGAGGTACATACCAAACAGGGCATTCATTATACTCAATTATAGGCCTAATGAGGGAGGAGTACAGAGAGATAATAACCTCCTTTTTTCTGGATGCAATCCCTTTACTTATGAGATGAACCAAGTAAAAGGCTTTTCTGACTACTGCCGTCACTTGATGGTTGAATGTGAAATTGTTGTCAACCTGAGTACCCAAGTCTCTCACCACAGGTTATGTGCTTAGGGAGTTGCCATTGATGTAGTAATCAGTAGGGGCTGTGTTTTTGCTGAATGGCATGACAGTACATTATTTTGCATTTTACTTAAGGCCATGACTTTGGCACTAGTTATTTGAAGTTGTGAGACCCTCTTGCACTATGTTAATATCATTTGGGGAGTCAATGACAGCACCCAACTTACAGTCATCTACAAACTTGGTCAGCTACAGGCCCTTTGTCTTTGAATGGACCTCTGAGAAATAGACGCCAAACAGTAGGGGTCCCAGGACAGATCCATGGGGGAACACCACTAGTGAGAGGTTTGCTGTCAGAGGTGGTGGCATCTGTTTTGACCTTGTGGGTCATATCTGTGAATCAATTGACCACCCACATGAAGAGATAGGGTTTCACACCAAGTTGTGTTAGCTTTTCAATGATGCCCAAGTGGGGGATTGTGTCAAAAGCCTTGGCCAAATCAAGGTAAGCTGTATGTACTGACTTTCCCTCATCCAGGGCCTTGATGGCAGTCTCAAAGAAGTCAACCAGGTTCAGTAGGTAAGACCTGCCCCTGACAAATCCCAATTAGGTGGGATCAAGTATTTGGAGATTGCCTATGTCCTTGTTTATGAGATTGCTTGTTGAGGCTGAGGAGGGAGGTTTTCCCTTTTGTTGTAAAGCCTGTTGATAGAGAATGTCCACCAGACAGGTTTCTGTTTCCTTAAGAAGCAGGTTTTAGTTCTGTTTGGTATGGCTGAGTCCATGCAGTTTTACAGGTGCTTGGATATTGCATTGGTGTAGTGTTCAGCATAGTTGTCTGCATCCTCTGAGGGGGGTGGTGGTGTGAAGTTTTTTATACTCTCCCTTAGGAGGCTATAGTCAGTTTTTGAGAATTCTTTTAGCCTGGTTACAGATAGGGAGGGGTTGAGTTGGATAGAAACTTCAAATGAGACAGACCGATGATCTGATCTCACCAAGGAAGAACATACTATGGGAGTGGTACAGCAGTCGCCCATGCTGGTGGGAACCAAGTCCAGAATGTTATCTCCCCTTGTGGGGGATGAGATGAGCTGGTCTAGTGTGTGTGAACACACAGGTGCCCAGGTTTCATATAGATATGTCGGGTCTATATTATATGATCGAACTTTCAAAAGTTCAACTGCCATATGGTTGACACCATATGATCAAATTTTTGACGGTTCGAACATTTTAATGGAGATCGCTGTACAGTGTGGAATGGAAAGATTTCCCTTTCCTGCACTGTAGTGTGATCTTGGAGTTGGTATATTTAAAGAGCAGGGGGTGTGGGGGGTGCATGGGGGGCTTGCACCCCTGCTTAAAACGTTCAGGTAGGTTATTTGTGTAGTTTATTTTTTTTTATTAGATCTTCAGACTTATAAAAGTTCGATCAGATGGTGTTGACCATATGACAGTAGAACTTTTAAGCATTCAATTATCTAATATAGACCCAGATATGTCAGTGGATGCTTATGACATCAAAAAATTATTACCGACAACTAAATGGAAAATAGTTGCAGGAATGAATGAGTTACACAACATATTTGCAGAAAATCATTTTTTTTGTATAAAAACCCCAAAACCCCTTTCTATTAAACAAATACTAGAGAGGGTCAGACAAAAATACATCCACCTGTTACCAACAAACAGTTGGGCATATATAAATGCGTGGTATGTTCAGTGTGTAGATTTATATATGAAGGACCTTATATATATGAAGGACCTTATATGTTCTTAAGTTGTATACCTTATACTATTAGAGTCCCAGACAGGTATACTTGTGAGACTGTAGGTGTAATTTATATTGCTACTTGTTCGGGATGCAGCAGTTTTTATGTGAGGATGACTACTAGGAGTCTTAGGGGCAGGATTAAAGAACATGTCTAGGCAATTAAAATAAAATATTGTAAAAATGCCTTATATAAACATTCTCTTGTTTGCAGCAATTATAAGAAATTTTCTTTTGCTATATTACAACAAGTATTACAGGACAAAAATGGTAGGGATTATAAAAAAAGATGGAAAAAGCAGTAACTGAATGGCAAATAAAATTAAAAGCTGATTCTCCTCCTGGTTTAAATGAAGTCATTAATATGAAATATTTTTAATAGAGCGCAAGTTAAAGGACATTTAAATGGTTAATAAAGTTCTCATTGTTTAGCATTTCATTGTTTAATTGATTGTCCTTGATGACTGGATGCTTGTATTTTTGAACTGGTATTTATAGACACGGATTTTAATAGTAGAGTGTTTTCTTTAGAAGTTTTTATGAAAGTGGTGAATAAAAGTTTACTACCCTAAAGGAGTTGGTTTATGTCCTTGTACATTGTGGTGAAGAGTTCTTTAGTTTTTACAGCCTGAAGGTTTTTTTCCTAGTTTTGCTTTATACATTAGAAAAGGTACGGCTCATAACTGAAGGAGGGGACTTATCTGAGCTGTTATGATGTTTGCAGGAACTGTTGGTGCTTAGGTTTAGGCTTAGATTAGTAGGACAAGGGTTTGTGTGCATGTCTTCACACAAGTGAATCTTTGATTTATAAAGCAAAAATTAGGAATAATTCTTAAGGGTGAGTATGTTCAGATGTTTTGAGGGGGTCTGTCTTTAGCCATCAAACACAAAAATCACCAAACAGCATTACATTATAAATGCCTTTCACCAAAACCTCATCATGTGGGGGGGCTGTGCCCCCCACACCCTCTGTTAATTATATATACCATCTCCAACATCACACTACAGTGGGGAAAGGGCAAATGCTCTTATCCCTAACATAATGCAATCTTAATGAAATGGCTCAATGAATAACAACATATGCCATTCAATAATTTTTCTATTTGATGGGCGGTCATAGACCCGATTTGTGGTAGGGGTGATCACAGTGAAGTATTCTGTATTTAAGATAGAGGGTAGTGGAGAGGCTGAATGTAGGGGTTGTGGTAATGTAGTTTAAGGGCAAGTGATTGTATGTTAAGTGGGAGGTCAGTACTAGAGTATGAGAGAATAATACCAGGAGCAGCATTTTGTTTCCAATATTCACTGATCAAGGGAGAGGTGGTAGAGAGCTAGAGTTTAGGAAAAGTCGTTTAGATGGAAAAGTAGATGGAAAAGTGAAGGACTGGGGTGGTTTAATAGAATTGTAGCTGTCTGAGTTGTACAGAAAGAGGCAGAAATGATTACGAGATTAGGTAATGTATTGTGGGAAGAAGTTTTTAACTGTCTGATCATTGAATGGCCAAACCTGGCAGGGCTTGGCTGGGATTGATGAGAGAGGCTGAGATGATAAAAAAATTAGGTAATTAAATTGTGGGGGATGAGTTTTGTACTATCCTGATGTTGAGTGGTCAAATCTGTTGGGGGTCAGGTATGGTGCTGAATAAATGTAGAGTGAGGAGCGGTGGATGAGAATTTGGGGTAGGGTAGGGTAGTGGAGTGAGCTTAAGTGAGCTGAGGGAGAATGGAGTGGGATCCACCTGCTTGGAATGTTTGGAGATCCCAAAAGAAACATTCAGTGGATTATGCTCATAGCAGTTTAGAACTTCTACCCAGCTATTGCTCACAGCTATAAGAATATAAAAGATATAAAAGTCCAAAGCAAAGCAGATATAAATGGTTGTTGTTGTTTGTCTTTCGGCTTTTTCCCAGTGAGGGGTCACCACAGCGGAACTCCGGTCCGCTAATGATTGGCAGTAGATTTTTTTTAAAACGCCGAGGTGCCAGCTCGACGTTCAACCTTCAGCGAAGGCATGCCCATTTCCAGATGTCCTTCGAACGCCCATCTAACCACGGGGAGGACATGCAGACTCCACACAAGGCACTTCCCGCACTCCAGCCAGGAATCGAACGGGAGAACCTCTTGCTGTGAGGCAACAATGCTACCACTGCACCGTATAGTTCTTAAATGTGTAATGTAATATTCTTAGCTAGTATTTGTTCCTTTGAGTTAAGGATGTTTGAACTTTGCTTTTAAGTGTGATAGAAAAGGCAGAGGGTGGGGGGAAAGGTGAAGGATCAAATGGGAGCTACTAAAACTACATTTAGAACTATTATACAGGCTTTCTATGGGAAATTAGGTAGGGCTTGTATAGGCCCCAGGGCCAATAGCCTAGTACCTACCTATGAACCTATGAACCCATGCCCCTTTGCTACCCCTGAAAAGAAGCACTTCTTTTAGCTATTTTAGCCAGTATTCGATTTGAGGGATCCAATCAAATATTGGTATTATTTGATTGGATACCTCTCTAGTTAGACTGCATCTTCTTTGTATTTTTTTCCCAGTCCTCCTGCCCTTTTCCTGTTGTGGTTTTATAAGGCTGTGTCTCTGGCCTCTGCCTCTGTGGTGTTCTGATTTCCAAAGTCCCTCCTTTCCCTATCTCATTGCTATTGCCTTGTTGTATAAGCCATTTAAGTACCCCTCTTACCAATTGTTTCCCATAGATCTATCCTAGAAAGCAAATTTTCTCAATAGAATGGTCCATAAAACTGTATCTTGTAAAGTGGTAAACATAGAACAAGTACCTTGTGTGCTGGCACGCTTAGAGCAATTAAGCGTCAAATGGAAATATCTACAGATTTAGAAGAATTCAGTATTGTATATACATTAAAGTTAGTAGAATTTAGTACTGTTTAGCACAATCTGCCCCATTAAAACACCCTTATTCATCTGCACAAAGCACCCTTAATAACCTAACCCCATTACACCACCCCCTTGTAGCTCACCAGTCGAAAGAATGGACAGCATGGATATGTAATTTCCTAATTTCTCTGTAGCCAGCCTGGTGGATATGAGCATCTTGAGGCAATGAAGCAATTGTTTCATATTTAACTGACAACCATTTTATCCTTAAAGACACAGACACGGTATGTGAGAGGTGTACTTACACAATGACACTGGAGGCTAAACTCTCACATACAAGTGCTCAGCACGTTGTTGAAACCACATACACGACACCCACCTCACATAGCACACAATGCCCACATCAACTAATATATGAGGAGGCACTTAAAAATATCACCTAGACTGTCCATTGTCAAAGCTATGCCTCAGCAAGTCCAAAGGCACTCAGGAGAAAGAATACCTAGCACCACACATGCTGTCATTCAAAATGGAGCCCCGGACACTAAGCCCTTTAGGCAAGCAAACACACTTCCCAGGACTCTCTTTATAGGGGACTCCATTGTAAGACATACCTATGACTCTCTAACCGGGTCTATATTATTACCTCGAACTTTGAGAAAAGCGAATACAACTCCGTCAACACATAAACGTTGATCTACAAATGAAGCGAACTACCAAACCATCGCAAATGAAGACATCGAACGCATTATGTCATCAAAAGCACCATTCAAGTAAGTGAAACCCAACTAAATAAAACTATATTAATGCACTTTTTGCAGGGGGGCAAGCCCCCCTGCACCCCCAATGTGGGGGGCTGTGCACCCCACACACCCCCTACTTAAATATACCAACTCCGAGACTGCACTACAGTGGGGAAAAAGATATACTTCCTCATCCCCATGATCACGCTGCTGGACAACAAACACATTTGATGTCTTCAGGTTCAATGGTTTGGTAGTTTGCTGAATGTGCAGATAGATGTTTATGTGTCGATGGAGTTGTATTTGCTATTCTGGATGTTCGAGGTAATAATATAGACCCCCTCTAACCAGGTTAAACAAGGAAAGGATAGTGGTTAGTTGATTATCTGGCATCAGGATCAGCAAAATCATGCATACATGCACTCAAATCATACATCACAGGTACCAGTATGAGTCCATCATAGTCCACATGGGTGTAAATGATCTGAGATGTACCTCCTGAACTATATGAAGAGAGACATTATGGAGCTTTCAGACTGTGTGTATCCGGCTGGTATGAGCCTGGCACTGAGCAGCATATTACCATCACCGAGCATATGACAAAAAGATGATTGATTTAACAATTGGTTGTCTTTCAGTGTCATTCTAAGGGGATCCATTATGTTTCAGCTTGGGGAGACATTGTTAACAGACCATGTTGCATTGCCAAGTGTGCTCTGTACCTGTCCTCTCTCAGCTTTTGAATACTGGCTAAAACTTTATCCACCTCCATAGTGCCTTTTTAAGCAATGCCAAATTGAAAAAACCTACTGACAGCAAAATCAAGTAATCTGAATCTCATGGTGTTACTGCTCAATGCCAGGAGCCTAAATAAATAAAAAAAGCTACACTCCCTCCAAGCTCTCCTCACACTTAAGAATATAGACATCTGTGCAGTTACCGTGACGTGGTTTAAAGCCGCAGAGAGTACCCAGTGAAAGGTTTCAGTGCTTCTACACTTTTAGACCAGTAGCTGTGCAGACAAAGGCTAAAGGTGGAGGTGTCTCAATATACATCAGTAACAAGCACACCTCTAGGGTGGTCAAACAGGATGATGTGCTGGAGTTCCTCCATGTGCAGATCACCATAGTCAAAATACCGTACCATATCCTAGCCAGCTATGGGTCACCCTCCATGTCCCCAGAAGCTCACAATGCATACTTAGACCAACTGGACGCACATCCAATCCAACCTAACCCCTCTCTCATAGGACATTTTAATTACCTCTCTACAGACTTGGAATCCTACATGTCCTCAGATCTACAGTCAAAAAGATTCCTGTACTTCTTAAATACAGACACCCTTGACCAAATAGTGAAAACACACAGTAGAGGCTCCAACATACTGGAGCTCATACTCACATTTATGGGAGAATGCTGCACTCCCAGACCAGTGCCTCGCCCACCCTGGTAAGGTCAGACTATATTGGTGTCTCCTTCAAAATCACAGTGAACTCTGTAACCCCATAAAACCAGTAACAGTTAGGAACTATTCTAAGGCAAATTACCTTTAATTAAGTGATGGTTTGTCAAAATTCATTGCCCCTCCAAACCTTGACAACACAGCAGCCTACACTAAATTGCTTTCAGAAACTATGTACAACTGTGTCAGTGGATGTATAGAGGCTGCTGTACCTACCAGAAGTAAGACAGGAGCTAGCCCCAGGAAACAAAATGCCCCAGTGGCATCCCAAATTTAACAGGATATACAATCAAAGGAAAAATATGACAACACTCAAGAAGGATAATTCCCATAAAGATAAAAACTCTCTTATCAATCTAAATAGGCAACTAAGAGGGCTAAATGGGTCAAAAAAGCCAACTATGAGGTTAAGATAGCTTTCCAGGTCAAAGATACCAAAAGGCTTTCTACTGCTATGTCATAAACCTCAAGGGTAGCACACAGCAATGTGCTGAACTGGTGATTAATGGTACCACATTCAGCAAGCCTGGTGATATAAGGAACCTGTTACTGGACAAATTAATTTCCAACTTTACCCTCCCATCCCCAACCATTCCACAAGAAACACCCTCAAACATAACCCTTCCAACTATAAACAGAGTGCATGTACTGGCTGTACTCATTAAAGCCAACAATAAGTATCCTGTTTTTTGGCTTATTTATACTGGTTATTGCTTCTAGAAATTTATATATAACACTTTTTATTGCCTACTGCATACTTTTTACTGTATTTTATTGCTATTAACTAATCTGCATGGGTAACTGATTTGTTTGCAGTTAAAAGCATTCTGTAGAGTCTCCTTGCTCCTTTATCTGTTTAAAAACTTTTATTTCGTGGCTCACTGTTATGATAAAGATTTCTGTAGTGTTTACTGTCTAAAAGAGTGTAGGCTAATAGCTTTAGTATTGTTCCCCGCCGTCCCTCCCTGTTGGTGTCTTGTTGTTATACTTGGTGGCTTTGCAGTTGCCCGACCCTACTGTAAATTTGATCTGGGACACTCCTCCCAGTCTAGTGTCATTAGCTCATTCTACCTATTACAGAGAGAACATCTGAGAAGGCCAGCCCACTTAGTTTCTTTCCTTCTGTTCCTCCTTTCTCCCTTTTTTTAAGAAAAAAAAATGCCTGAATCTCCTTGTGTTCTGACTGTGCTTCTCAAACATTTTGGAAATACAGAGTATATTTTAGTGCATTTACTAAAACTGTATTTGTCTTAATATTGCTACAGCTCAAGTGCTCTAGGTTGCACTGCATCTGAATTGTTTGTGTGTTTTAGCTTCTTTTCTGTATATCTAGACTTCTCTGTATATGTAGACTAGCTACTTATTCTGCTGTATTACTGCCTCTTAAATTGTTTTTCAGTTGTGCACTTGCCTTGCTTCATTTACAAAGTTTTAAATAGCTAATTATGTAGAGTGTTAATTGCATTTACTGTTTAGGGCTACACACTCAAGTGCGGTTGCCTTTTCTGTGTTTATTTGCTGTATTACTGCATTGTTTAGCCTGTTTTAACCAAAAAAAAAAACCAACAACAAAAAAACTATATTGTATGCTTGTTTCCGACCTTTCCTAGCCAGTCCATATCCCAGGCCTTGCTTGTCTCAGGACTTTATTTTCTGTGCTCAGAGCTATCCAGACCTTGCTGTGGTAGAGGGAAGTCCTACTGCTTACCAGTGGGAGTGGTGAGCATTGTGCTGCCTATCTAACGCTAGAGGAGTGGTTTCCAGCTCTGAATTTGTAATTTTATTAGCCTTTTTGGGCTGATTTCTATCCCTTTCAACTTTTTGGCTTAAAAATGCATGTGTTTGCACATTTTTTGCATCGTGCATCACCGCGGGGCTACGGTTAAACTATTCCAGGTGCCAGAAAGTCTGCTCTTCAAATTTCCCTTAGAACTAGCTGGTTTCTTAGTTTTTCCTTAAAACTAGCTGATTTCTCAGTAGTAGCTCTAAAATCTGAACCCCTGTGACTAGCACTTGCTCTAGAACCTGCTGGAAAGCACTAGGAAGCCTTAAACTGATACAAGCACTCAACTTTCCTTGTCAATAAGGAGAAATTAATCGTAGGCACTAAACAGCCTATAACTGCAAAGTACCTTGCAAAGCTAAGGGAAAAAAGCTCTTGTACTTTACAATAAATGCACCTAAACAAGCATGTCCAAGGGTCAGCTTCCAGTGATTTCTCCTGTCCACCTGGTGAATCTGGGCATACTGGGGCAATGCAGCAACTGCCTCATGTACACAGACAACCCACTCTTCCTACCACCCAACACTACAACCTGCGAGAGATGCACTTACATAGCCAAACTGGAAGCAAAGCTCTCTCCAGCCAAGATTGTACTAGACAGTCAAGAGGAGAAGGTTAACACCTGCACTACACCTCAAGCAACACATAGCCCTTCAAAACCCACACCATCAACATCCACACATAGCAACACTAAGCCCACGTATGTGGAGGCCCTTAACATTAATCTGCCAAGCAACAAGGACCTCCGAAGCTGAAACACAAACAAATACCGGTCACAATCAAAGTGACACATAGCTCACAACACCAGTGTGCCACCCAACAACAGCCCCTAAAGCAAGACAACATACCCAACACTTTAGTCATAGATGACTCTATAGTCAGGCACACTGATGTCCCACTCACCAGGCTGAACAAGGAAAAAATTACAGTCAGCTGCATGTCAGGTGCCAGGATCCACCACATAACACATGCACTCAAGTCAATCCACAACAAGTAAAAATATGACTCTGTCATTGTCCATGTTGGAGTGAATGACTTGAGACGTACCTCCTTGGACTACATGAAAAGTGACATGGAAGAGCTCTCGGATCATGTGGTCCAGGCAGGTATGACCTGCGTAGCATCCTGCCTTTGCCCAGAATGATACCACAGTATAAGGACAAAATGATTGACTTCAACAATTGGCTAAGCTTCTGGTGTCATTCAAAGGGGATCCAGTATCTGTCTGCCTGGGAAGATATGATCAACAAACCACAATGCTTTCCCAGAGATGGTCTGCACCTGTCACCCCTGAGATTCAGGATACTGGCTAAAGCTCTTGCCACCTCTATAGTGCCTTTTTTAGGCAAGGTTCAAAGGATAAAACCACCACCACCGTAACAGATACAAGCATGCAAAATCTGAAGGTAAAGCTACTCAGTGCTAGAAGTCTAAACCTCAAAATGCACTCTCTCAAAGCACTCTTAAAAATGGAGGACATCAATATTTATGCAGTAACTGAGACCTTGTTCAAGGCTCCAGAGAGCATCCCTGCAATACCAGGCTACAACTATTGCCACACTTTTTGGCCACCAAACCAAGACCAAAACACTAAAGGTGGAGGAGTGTCCATATTTACCAAGGATATTCACGCCTCCAGGCTAGTTGCCCAACACAATGCATCTGAAAGTCTCCAGGTGCAACTAACACTAGGTAAGACTGCAATCCGAAGTGTAGCTTGCTACAGATCTCCCACCATGCCCCAAGATTCTCACTGCACCTTTCTAAACATACTGGAAAATATTAAGATACAACCAAACACCCTAATACTGGGTAATTTCAACTACCCTGCCATTAACTGGGAAAACTACTCGGGTACCAACACCTTTTCTCAACGGTTCTTGGAATTCATAAATTCCAATGCACTGGATCAACTAATCCATTGTCCCACCAGGGACTCCAATATCCTAGACCTGGTCATTAGCAACATGGGAGATAGATGCTCCACACCAGTGGTCACCCCCTCATTGGTCAGGTCTGACCATAAGCAAATCACCCTTGACATCCACATCCCACCCCAGCCCCTCAGTAAGGAAACCTCTGTACATCATTTTCATGCAAAGACATGTTCATTAAAGAGCCGTCCAAAATAGAATCAACGACATTGTTATTTTCATTATTATCAGCTCTATCAGCGGAAAATATTCTTAAATGCAATTTCCTACAAAAGTCTTTTGCATCTAATAAAATGTCAGCCAAAGAGGGAAACCTCGTAGGAGCAAACTTGGTTCCCTTATACAATACCCTTTTAACATTGTCCGTGATGACATTTTTTTATATATTTTTTGTATTATAAGTTAAATACAGAGATTATTGTCATGGAAGATAAATTATTGTTAATATATTTAATACACAAAATTTCATAAAGGATGTGAAGTATGAAATTTTAAAGGTGAAGTTAGAAACTTCACAGGAAAAATATTGTTGGTAAAAGCAAGGTTTGTTTAAGGCAATTGACAAAAATATTTAATTGTTTTATTGAACCAATCATTTATGCTATTGTTTTGTGGATGTGTTATAAAAGGGGTGTTGTTTGAATCATAAATGTATTCCATGAGAAGGCGAAGGCCGAGGTACCAGAATTAAAGGAAATCTTTACACAGTTGGACTGTCTGTGTTGTGTTCCAGTATTTTGTAATTTCATATTTTGGAGCGTTTTTTTGGATCTATTCTATAGTTATGTCAAGAATCTAAATGGCAATGCTCAGATCTGCTCTGAGCTACAACAGAATGGCATTATATATACTGATCCCAAGGATATTGCCAATATCCTGGCAGATCGATTTAGTGCCAGCTTCACCCCCCTCTCACCCCCTAAAGGGCCCATCTCAATACCAAAAGATTGCCAAATTCTGGTAATCACGGCCACACAGGTAGAAATCGCACTCTCCAAAGCTAAGAATACAACATCCATGGGACCAGATGACATCCCGGACAGTGTACTACATGAACTAAAAAATGAACTGGCAGCTCACCTAAGTGTCATGTTTAATCATAGCCTCACCTCTGTCTTCGTGCCCACTGATTGGCACACAGCTACAATTATCCCACTCCACAAGGGGGGATTCACCTTGGATCCCAGGAACTACTGTCCCATCAGTCTGACGAGCCTGATCTGCAAGGGCATGGAACGCATTATCATGGAACTTATACACAAAGACATTGGCAATCTTCAAACACTGGACCCCACCCAGTATGGGTTCGTGAAGGGCCGATCTTGTCTCCTGAACCTGATTGACTTCTTCGACTCAGTCTCCAGAGCTGTGGATGAGGGTAAGGCGGTCCACTCAGCCTATCTGGACCTCACCAAGGCCTTCGACACCATCCTCTACTCTGGAATCATAGATAAACTTACTAAGCTGGGCATAAATCCCTATGTCACTCGATGGGTTGCCAATTGGCTTACTGACTGAACCCAGACTGTAAAAGTAGCCGACTCCAACTCCAGCTCCAGACGAGTGACAAGTGGAGTACCTCAGGGTTCAGTCCTGGGACCGCTCTTGTTTGGCATCTACTTCTCTGAAGTACAGGCCAACACTAAGGGACTCTGGCTAACAAAGTTCACAGATGACTGCAAACTTGGAGCCATTATTGAATCCCCAAATGATGTAGATATTCTACAAAAGGGCCTTACAGAAACAGATGCTTGGTGCCAGAGCCATGGGCTCAAGCTTAATGCCAAGAAATGTATAGTTATCCCCTTTGGGAAAAACCATGTACCCATGAATTCCCACATAGGTGGTAGTACACTAAACATTGAAAGTGTGATGAAAGACTTAGGGACACAGGTGGACAGTGGTTTCACCTTCGATAACCACATCGCCACAACAGTCAGGAAATCCTTCTATGTGGCACACCTCATCACTAAGGGCTTTTCATCCAGAAAAATGGAGGTCATTGTCCCACTGTACTCATCCCTTATTAGATCCATTATAGAGTACAATGCTCTGCTTGGTATGTATCTGACAAAACATCTGAAACAGCTGGAAAGGCCGAAGAAATACCTCACTAAAAGAATCCCAAACCTAAAGCAGATGCCCTGTGCTGGCCGTCTAAAAAAAAACTCCAGCTATACTCTGTGGCATATCATCTACTCAGAGGTGATCTCTGCTTAAGGCCATGTCAAACCCTGAGCTGTTGGACATGCTCCACTTAAAGAAATACCAATCCCTCAGAGCCACATGCTCCAGGGATCTAAACCTTGTCATCACAAGGGAGGGTGGCCTAATGGTTAAGGTGTTTGCCTTGCAAGCACAAGGTGGAGGGTTTGAATCTCACAAGGGATAATTGGCTAGGCTTAAAATGGCTCGCAAGGGCATTTAGCTTAGTACTAACCTATGAACCTATGAACAATGAACAAAACATGCTGGAGGGATAGGTTCCTGACCCAGAAACTTCCCATAGTCTGGAATAGACTGCCCATACATGTCAAGCAGAGTACCTCCTTGGCCCTCTTCAAAAGGAACCTTGACGATTCGATGGGATATAGGAAATTCACCTTGGGGATCATGTCAGTTGCCCTGCTAGACAGGGGTCCATGGAAGTAAATATTGTGGGAAGAAATATCCAGGAAATTGTTATGGCTAGGCTTGTATAGGCCCTTGGGCCGATAGCCTAGTACCAACCTATGAACCTATAAGAACACGGCCTCAATTGGCCTCAGTAACATTCTAGGATACTTCCTGAACAGTCTAAATTACAACTCATCAGAACCCCTAGAATAATTATTTAACTAAAGAATTAAAACAGGTGTTATGTCTCATGAATGGAGGACTGCAATGGCCATCCACCTTCTTAAGGGAGGGCCTTCAACAGATCCCGGAAACTGCAGACCCATTAGTCTGACTAGTCTTATTTGCAAAGCCATGGAAATAATTATCATGGAAATTATCAACATAGACATAGGAGACCTCTAGATACTGGATCTTTCCCAGTTTGGCTTGGTCAAAGGAAGGTCATGTTTACTGAATCTAGTGGCCCTCTTTGAAATGGTCACAAAGACAATGGATGAGGGGAATCAGTGCACACTGCCTACCTAGATCTGGCTAAAACATTTGATTCAATATCCCACTCAGGCATTGTTAATAAACTTATGGAACTAGGTATATACCCCTTTATAACACACTGGATAGCTAGCTGGTTCAAGGATAGGTACTCAAGAAGTTAGGATTGGTGAGGCCACCTCCACAAAGAGGACAGTCACCAGTGGAGTCCCTCAGGACTCAGTGCTGGGTCCGCTACCCTTTGGCTTCTACTTTTTGGAGATCAAAGGCAATGTCAAGACCTCTGGCTGACCAGGTTTGCAGATGATTGCAAACTGGGAGCAGTCATTGAATCCCCCTAAGACAAGAAAACCCTTCAGGAAGGCTTAATACTGACAAATGGTCGGTGCCAAAGTAAAGGCTTAAAACGCAATGCCAAGAAAGGTATTATAGTATCTTTTTGGACGTTAGCCATTCCAGGTAACTACATCATCAATAAAATACACAAAAAAGTTGATTCACTAGCCAGAGATCTGGAAGCTCATGTAGATAGTAACCTAGCCTTTGACCAGCATGTGTCCAGGGTATTTAGAAAATCCTTCTAATTTGCTCAACTTATAAGTAAGGGCATTGTGTCTAGGTTGAGAGAGGTCAGTATATCATTGTATTCATCCCTCATCTGACCCATCATAAAATAAAACACCCCCTTTGTTATGACAACAAACAAGCAGCAACTGGAATGTCCTTACAAAAAGAATTCAGGGAGTAAACAAAATGTCCTACGCTGATCGTCTCAGTGCCCTATATCTATAGTTGGACTTCTACAGAAAACTGAGAGGTGATCTATGTCTGATATACAAACCATCCCTGCACCCTGTTTTGATGAACCTTTTGTATATCCACTAAACAAACAGCATTCAAACTAAAGGATCAAACTATCTAAATTTTGCTTGTGACATAAATAGGACATGTTGGACAGACAGATATGCTTCTCAGATAATTTCCATCCATGTGAAGCAGAGTTCCTCCCTAAACCTATTTAAGCCCAACTTGGACCAGTGGATGGGTAATCAGAAATTCATCCCTGGTCTAGCTCTATGTCTCTGATGGACAGAAGCAGTTAGTAAATCACCCCATATAAATCAATTTTGTGGGTCACATTTGGGTTGCACAGGTAGGGTTATAAGGGCCCTAGTGGTCGTTAGCTTAGTATACATCTTTGAACATATGAACAACTAAATAACAATAAATAATAAATAATGTTTTCTGACAATTAATGGTTTCTGTAATACAATACTTTTGAAGTTATTATGAGAATTATTTGTTGAAATGCCCATTAAAGGAGTAAGCTTGCTTTACATTTTTTGCTTAAGTAAGGCCCAGTAGGTATGGAGCTAGCCTGGGAATGGCTGCCCAGGGGTCTCTAGGGGGTTATACCGGGTTAGTAATACCAGGTACATTTCCATGTTGTATGGTGACCTGCATGTCAGGGGGATGTATTCACCAAAACACCTTTGCATGTTTGTTCTTCAAGGGCATCTAGGCTACAGCTGCAACACCCCAGCACAAGGAAGGTATGTACTCATATGGTACTCACAGATTGCATCATATGCCAGTATGTGTGCCATGTGTTAGGGGGTCCAAGACATATGTTCCACTGCTGCCACGGGTATATTATCTTTATGCTTTCAGAGGGAACCATTGGTGCAGGGTCCAGCATGCGTGAATGACTTATGCCTGATGTCAGCAGGTCACCTGCGGCTGATGATAACGGCAGCATGTGCATGGCAAAATCAGCTGACACAGTAGCATTGTCAGCAATGTTAACATAGGAGGGCTCACATGCATACCCTACATATGATGTCACAGCAGAGGGGCATCCCAGACTTCCAACCTCATCAGTGCCTGATGCCGGACATCCTGTAATTGTGAGTCCCCTGGCTACATAGGTGTCATCACCTCAGATCACCTCTGTCATCAGCATTGCTCTCATGTATACGCACTCATCCTGGGAGATAGGCGTCATCACCCCAGATCACATCTGTCATCAGCACTGCTCTGATGTATAAGCACTCACCCTGGGAGACAAGGCATCATCACCACAGGTCACATCTGTCATCAACACTGCTCTGATGTATACGCACTTACCCTGGGAGACAAGTGTCATCGCCACAGATCACATCTGTCATCAGCACTGTTTTGATGTTGAAGCACTCAACCTGGGAGATAGGCATCATCACCACAGGTCACATCTGTCATCAGCACTGCACTGATGTATAAGCACTCACCCTGGGAGATAGGCATCATCATCATCACCCCAGATCACATCTGTCATCAGCACTGCTCTGATGTATAGGCACTCACCCTGGGAGACAGGCGTCATAACCACAGGTCACATCTGTCATCAACACTGCTCTGATGTATAAGCACTCACCCTGGGAGACAAGGCATCATCACCACAGGTCACATCTGTCATCAACACTGCTCTGATGTATACGCACTTACCCTGGGAGACAAGTGTCATCGCCACAGATCACATCTGTCATCAGCACTGCTCTGATGTTGAAGCACTCAACCTGGGAGATAGGCATCATCACCACAGGTCACATCTATCATCAGCACTGCACTGATGTATAAGCACTCACCCTGGGAGATAGGCATCATCATCATCACCCCAGATCACATCTGTCATCAGCACTGCTCTGATGTATAGGCACTCACCCTGGGAGACAGGCGTCATCACCCCAGATGACATCTGTCATCAGCACTGCTCTGATGTATAAGCACTCGTCCTGGGAGACAGGTGTCATCACCACAGGTCACATCTGTCATCAGCACTGCTCTGATGTATAAGCACTTACCCTGGCAGACAGGCATCATCACCCCAGATCACATCTGTCATCAGCACTGCTCTGATGTATAAGCACTCACCCTGGGACACAGGCATCAGCCTGGGTACAATACATACACTTATACATACAAATATTTCAGAGATGGCATTAATGCCCTGTTAGCCTTGTAATACACTACAGCAGTCATTTTCTATAAGATGTGCCCACATTGTTCCTAAATATATCTAGGTTAGTGCTTGCTTTAACATAATTTGTTAATCTATTCCATGCATCAGCTACACTCTCAGAGAACCATTCACTATAACCTTCATGCCTACATAATACCTGTATAATCTCTTACACAAGGTGTCAGGTGCTGGCTTACTATGCTTTGATAACTTCAAGTATTCCCAGAAATATTTGTCTCTAAACCTCCTATAAACATGAATAAGATCTCCTCTTAAATATCTGTGTGAGATGCTGTACAAGTTAAGACACTTTAATATTTCATAATAACTGAAACTTATACATCCATGGATACTTTTGCTATATTTCTGCTGCACTCTTTCCATTTCATTCATGACAGAATTCTTATAAGGTTTCAACATTATTATTCCATATTTGAGTTTGGGTTTCTGAGCTCTGAGCCCTTTCTTATTTGCAATGGTGATGGACAGGTTGACAGATGAGATCAGACAGGAGTCCCTGTGGACTATGATGCTTGCAGGTGAAATTGTGATCTGTAGTGAGAGTAGGGAACAGGTGGAGGAGACCCTGGAGAGGTGGAGATATGCTCTAGAGAGAAGAGGAATGAAGGTCAGCAGGACTAAGACAGAATATATGTGTGTGAATGAGAGGGAGGATAGAGGAATGGTGAGGATGCAGGGAGTAGAGTTGACGAAGGTGAATGAGTTTAAGTACTTGGGATCAACAGTTCAGAGTAATGGTGAGTGTGGAAGAGAGGTGAAGAAGAGAGTACAGGCAGGGTGGAGTGGGTGGAGAAGAGTGTCAGGAGTGATTTGTGACAGACGAGTACCTGTAAGAATGAAAGGGAAGGTCTACAAGAGGGTAGTGATACCAACTGTGTTATATGGGTTGGAGACAGTGGCATTGACAAAAAGGCAGGAGTCAGAGCTTGACGTGGCAGAGTTGAAGATGTTAAGATTTGCACTGGGTGTGACTAGGATGGACAGGATTAGGAATAAGTATATTAGAGGGTCAGCCCAGGTTGGAAGATTTGGAGACAAAGCCAGAGAGGTGAGATTGTGTTGGTTTGGACATGTGCTGAGGAGGGATGCTGAGTATATTGGGAAAAATATGCTAAGGATGAAGCTGCCAGGTAACAAGAAAAGAGGAAGGCCTAAGATAAGGTTTATGGATGTGGTGAGAGAGGACATGCAGGTGGTTGATGTGACAGAACAAGATGCAGAGGACAGGAAGAAATGGAAACAATTGATCTGCTGTGGCGACCCCTAACAGGAACATCCGAAAGAAGAAGAAGAATTTGAGTTTGGGTCTGATATAAATTAAAATACAATGATTTCATCATCACTGATTTCTTAGAATTTATAAATCCTTTTATACAGTCTATAGTTTTATAGATATCATTAACCAACTGGTTGACGTGATATAAAAGCAAAAAGTTGGAGCTACTCATAAACCTAGGTCCTTAAATGAATCTAAAGTTTCAATCACTGTATGTTGTATTAAATATTCATCCTTCAGTTTACATCTCCCAAATCTCATGTGCTTAGTTTTTGATGTATTTATCAGCATGTTATTCTCCTGTTACACACTAAAAGTGGTGTAATGCAGGAAAAAGAAACTAAAAACCAAAAATAAAACAATTCCTACAATGGTGAGCTCAAAGCATACTCCAGATGGCACACCACAAATATTTCCACTCTTTTTTATGCCAAATATATGGAATGGTGAGCAAACTTAAAACAAGGAGAATGTAAATATACAAAACTTCAATTAACAAGATGAGTGCTTCCATCCTTACAAACTTTTACAGGACTTTATCAGAATTACATGCTTTATTGATCAGTGTTTTAAGCCGCGGTGGTGCAGTGGTTGTGTTGTCGACTCACAGCAAGAGGTTCTCCCGTTCGATTCTCAGCTGGAGCGCCTTCTGTGTGGAGTTTGTATGTCCTCCCCGCTGTCGACTGATGTTTGAAAGACATGTATGAATGGGCGTGCCTTTGTCGAAGGTTGGGCATCGGGCTGGCACCTCAGCACCATAAAAATCTACTGCCAGTAGTTAGTGGACCGGAGTTGCGCTGTGGTGACCCCGAACCGGGAAAAGCCGAAGGAAAGAAGAAGATTGATCAGTGTTTTATGTGTGACGCCATCAATGGCCGAAGGTAGGTCTATATAAATTACATCGTGATGCACTTTTTATGGATAGCTGCTATTCTATTATTCAAAAACAAGTTGCAGGTGACTGTAGACCTATTTTCAACATAAGCATGTTGATAATGCTTTCAAGTCTTAGCATTTCCAGTTCAGACAATGATTTATCCAAAATAATCTTCTCCATTATTTTTCCAGAAGAAAGTGGACTTCTGAGTTGATATGTCTCTGGGTTTCCTCTAGTCCCATTTCATTTACTGATAGATTTAGTAAGTCCATGTCTCCAAACTTGAGGAATCTCTCCATACTGAAATGACCTAATGGATAACAGGTATGAATACAATGCAAGTTGATGCCGAAGTGTCTCAGGTCCCGCTCCTTCTTCTGCTTTGCTTGTGTCTTGTTTGCATTGCACCTTTTCACTGTAATCTAATTTAATTTCAGTATCACAAGTCACCTGCTTCTTACTAAAGCAAAATAACTACGTTTCATGGAGCCAAACTGTTTTGCATAAGATTTTGTAAATGTTTTCTGCAGCCTGTTATGTTTGTGAATACATGTTTAAATCTTCACACATTTTATCAATTTGGAGATGCTTATTTTTACCACATATTATGGATCTATAAAATTAATTCTTATTATGTTCAATATCTAATATATATATATATATATATATATATATATATATATATATATATATATATATTAATATATTGTATAATATTATATAACCTGACCTCTTCCTTCTCCTTGTATGATAACTAAACTCCAGTGCTTTTTGCTACAAGTGACTGATGACACTTTCTCCATATTTATTATTTTTTCATCACTAGTTAATACTAGTACAATAACGCTAATTAGTATATCTCTGTTTATACCTCTCTAAGTAAATTCATTTGGCAACCAACTAAATTCCTGCTTTAATTTATATTTTCTGAATATATTACTGTAATCAAACCAACTAGATTCCTGCTTTTATGTATATATCCTGTATATATTACTGCAATCACTATGTGTAACACTTCTGTACCAATTAATGTTCAATATTTTCCGTATCTATGATCTTGTCGGAACTTTTCTCCCTGGGCCTCCACTGGAAAAGGGCTCTTTTAGGCCCAGTGGACTTTCCTGGTAAACAAATGCAATTTAATTAAATACATAAATAATACATTTTCATCGACCTTTCCTGATCTAGCCTTATGTTTACTTTGTCTGTGCAGTTTATTTCTTTCAGTTATTGAAGTTGTGCTTTGACCTTTTTCCATTTCTTATATTTTAATCTCTCATCTTAATTGAATATCTTGTTCTTATGGGAATATACCCTCCTGACCTTGTGCACCGAGATCGTGGTATACTTGGGCATCAGTCAGCAGATGTGTAAGTCAGTGATCCAGGCAGTAACAACTGCTACACACACCATAGCAGAGACGGTGAGTGCATAACATGGCCTGTGTGACAACATACAACACTGTTAATGGTTTATGCAGCATGGCCAATAGTGCCTGCGCAGTGACATGGCATATAAGGACAGGGGACAAACAATGCTGCTTAGATCGTTAGTTGCCAGAATAGCATCCATTTGCATTCCCATGAGGCTGATGGTGTTACCCCTGCTTCTGCCTCTGCATGCATGCTTTTGTGACTGTGGCAGAGTCAGATGTAGGGGGTAATCACAGCCCTACCATATGCAGATGACACACACCCTTCCAGAGAAAGCATCACCTCTAGCCGCACTAGTCATGGTCATGGCTAACAATGCTTCTCAGGTTTCACCCCTAGGACTCCTCACCAGCGTACCTACTCCAATTCATGCTGTTTTACACTGTATTCGAGAGGTAGGAAAAGGGAACGGTCCCTGTCTATGCCATTAATGTTCCCCTGGATAGTGAAACAATCAAAGGTATTATTACAAACAAATGGAGAGTATTAGGGACTAGCAGGGATGTTAGTTCAGTAGTGGGAGAAATTCCCAGTTTTATTAATAAAACATCTAGGAATTTTAAAGCATTGTTGGAAAAACTGAGAGATAAAACTTTAGTGGGAAGAAGAGGAACCTTTAAGTGTCAGCAGCATTCCATGTACAGATGTATTTTTGAGGGACCTAACTTTGAAATTGCAGGGAGTATAAGAACGTAAGCATTACCAGTATTTTTTACATACAGTTCTTCATTTGTGGTTTGTTTGGCTAAGTGCTCCTCATGTCAGGCATTTTACATAGGCATAGCAAACAAGCAGTTAAGAAAGAGGATTCATGAGCACCTGCATGCCATTAAGGTGGGGAGTAAGGACAACAAAGTAGCTAAACATGCTTCTGTGAGTAAGACTTTCAAGAAATTTTACTTTTGGCTCATTGATCATGTTGAAAGTGATTTCAGTGGTGATAGGCAGGGAGAATTTGATTTTACAGACATTAAATGGCAAAATGAGCTGTACACGTACAATATTCCAGGTTTAAACAGTAATGCGGGTAATAAAGTGATGCTTCAAAGACGTAAATATTTTGACAGATGTAAATCAATGGGTTGCCAACTGGTTTACTGACAGAACCCACACTGTAAAAGTAGCCGACTCCAAATCCAGCTCCAGACAAGTGACAAGTGGAGTACCTCAGGGTTCAGTCCTGGGACCGCTCTTGTTTAACATCTACTTATCTGAAGTACAGGCCAACGCTAAGGGACTCTGGCTAACAAAGTTCGCAGATGACTGCAAACTAGGAGCCATTATTGAATCCCCAAATGATGTGGATACTCTACAAAAGGGCCTTACAGAAACATATGCTTGGTACCAGAGCCATGGGCTCAAGCTCAATGCCAAGAAATGTACAGTTATCCCCTTTGGGAAAAAACATGTACCCGTGAATTACCACATAGGTGGCAGTACACTAAACACAGAAAGTGTGATAAGAGACTTAGGGACACAGGTGGACAGTGGTCTCCCCTTCGATAACCACATCACCACTACAGTCAGGAAATCCTTCTACGTGGAACACCTCATCACTAAGGGCTTTTCATCCAGAAAAAAGGAGGTCATTGTCCCACTGTACTCATCCCTCATTAGACCCATTCTAGAATACAACGCCCCATTTGGTATGTACCTCTCAAGACATCTGCAACAACTGGAAAGGCCACAGAAATACCTCACTAAAAGAATCACAGGCCTAAAGCAGATGCCCTATGCTGACTGCCTTAAAAAACCCCAGCTATACTCTGTTGCATATCGTCTACTCAGAGGCGATCTCTGCTTAACATACAAGGCCATGTCAAACCCAGAGCTGTTGGACATGCTGCACTTAAAGAAATCCCAATCCCTCAGAGCCACACGCTCCAGGCATCTAAACCTTGTCATCACAATAAACAAAACATGCTGGAGGGATAGGTTCCTGATCCAGAGACGCTCCAGACTCTGGAATAGACTGCCCATACATGTCAAGCAGAGTGCCTCTTTGGCCCTCTTCAAAAGGAACCTTGACGATTGGATGGGTGAAAGGAAATTCACCCTGGGGATCACGTCAGTCACCCTGCTAAACAGGGGTCCAGGGAAGTAAATAGTGTGGGAAGAAATAGCCAGGGAATTGTGATGGCTAGGCTTGTATAGGCCCTAGGGCTGATAGCCTAGTACCAACCTATGAACCTATGTAATATGCAGTAAGTTCATATATTATTAGTTTTATTTTAAGCAATTTTCATGGCTTTTGTCATTTTTTGCTTTTTATGACTGTTTTTTAAGAATGTATGTGAGTTAATTAATCAAGTGTTTTAATTGGGAGACTTGTTTCACCTAGATGGTATAAAAGGGACATTTATGCTACTGTTATTCATTCTAAAGAAGACATTTTTTAGGTTGAAACTGCTAAATAATCATTAAATTAAACTTATTTTAAGCCACTTCATACTTTGTCTTTGTTTCACAGTGATTGAACTGCGGTTGTTATAGTTTACATTGTGATTGAGGCATTTTAGTTGTTGTTTTATTGAGAAGACACTCCCCGGGATTCATGAACCTTGCGCCAGGCGCACGCATGGCATAGGCGCCCCAATGCCAGACATGGCCGTCGAGCGATTCAGGTACGATCCAATCCCATGTGCACCACTGGCGTACGCCTGAGTTGCGCCGCCTCCAGCGTAGGTATGTTAAACACCCCATGTGCGGTGTTGCACCATGCAAATGAAGGCAAATAGCGATTCACGAAGTGGCGCAGGCGTAGCATAACGGCACGGCAATGTAAACCAAAAAAAACGGTTTACAGTCATCCAAACATGACATAGGAGTAACGGAAGGCTGCCAACGTCAGGTGTCATACTGGTGCAACATGCCAATGGGGAAAGACACCGAGAATGTCAAAGGAAAACATGCAGAAAACGTAAATAATGACATAAATGGTATGTACGCAAAAACCACAGCAGAACCCCAGGACATGTCCGCGGAAGGTGCGGAACAATGAATTAATATGACAATGTCATAAAAGAGCACTATAAGACACATCAGCATCACAGCCACAATACACCATAGTATGCATGGAAAACCACAACCACAGCGCAAGGGTTGCCAAGGAGTGGCGGCGGTGTCGGCCCGTAACCATGTATTAGTAGTCAATGCCATGCAAATGAGGCAGATAATACTGAATCGCAAAACCCCCGCTGGCGTAAGGCTGCACCAAATGGCGCAGCGGTAATACACCGAGGAGTGGCCTAGAGGGAATACATGTCAATCGCAGAGGGTGTGCCACTGTAGGAGGAAGCACATTGGAGCCCAGCAAACAGGGGCTGTACAATGCACATCACAGCATCAGCACCGGCGTGTGAGGAAATAGATGCGCTGAGAGTACAGAATGCGCACAGATGCATGTGTACGAGGATGACTACGTTCCCCAACCCAGTCATGTGACGGCCGCCCCGTCAACAACCACGGATACAGGAAGGTGATGCGGAGAATATGAGGAAATGCGTAAGCAGTGTAATTGGAGTCGAATGAGCAATCAACACCAATCAACCCACGAAGGGCAATCGGCGGCAGCTGACAACTCTGCATGCAGAATCCCGCAAAACAGGAAAGGGGAGGCATATGAATGCAAAGAAAGTAGGGGATGTAGCAGAATTGCAAAGAGCAAGGAACCGATACAGCACAGCCAAGTAGAGAGGTAGCATAACGGCGGCGGCAGACAAAATGCATGAGATGCCATGTGCCTGCAGGATGCACTCCAGGAAATAGTAGGTGCAACCTGCACAAACAGTAAATTAAGGTGTAAAGCTAAACCAATGCAGGCAAGTGTAATGTAACACCAAAGGCAACAGCGTTGCAGTGCCAACGGTAAAACACGGAAGATAACACACAGATACGGCAGCACAGACACACCCAATGACATCACCGGGTGTAGAGCACAACACTATAAAGTGTGAATGCACACAACACACAGCGCATATTCCCAAACACCACACTTTAGGGTGTAAACACACGGGGAACTTTTAAAATGTATATGTTGGGTGCTGCCGTGGCCGTGATGCATCGGTATGTGTTAGAGACAGACGGAGTTGCGGAGGAGGGTGCCAACAACTACTGTAGGCCTCAGAGGAGAAGGAGAGTGTTCAGACCAAGGGTGACCTACCAGGGGCTGCAAGACCTGGAAATAGTAGAGCGTTACAGGGTGGACAGGGACACGTTACAGCAAATAGTGGAGCTGTGCCGGCCACGCCTGAGAACAAGAGACAACAGAGGGGAGCCCATCCCAGTGGACACAAAGGTATGTGTAAGCTTGCGAATACTGGCAACAGGTACCTTTCAAAGGCCAACCGGGGATATAATGGGCATCTCACAGGCATCAGCATCCAGGGTACTACACCAGTTTCTGGATGCCATGTTACATGCCCATGAGTATATATCCTTCCCCAGATCTCAGGAGGAGTTGGCTAGCAATATGCTACTTCCACCTTGTGGCACAATACCCGGAGGTACTGGGTGCGATAGACTGTACGCACATAGAAATCAAGTCACCACCCAGGGAGCAGGGTAGACGCTACATAAACCGCAAGGGATTCCCCTCCATCAATTGCCAGGTCGTGCAATGCGCAGGGCATTATCATGGATGTGTGTGCTGGCAGCCCTGGAAGCTACCACGACTCCCATATCTGGCATGCCTCACAGCTGTATCAGGTATTCGCCAGGGGGGACATCACACAAGGTCACCTTGTGGGGGATGCTGGCTACGCATTGGAGTCGTGGATGATGACACCCATCAGAAATGCACACACACACATGCAAGAACGCCATAATGAGGCACACGCACAAACCAGAATAATCATAGAGCGTGTGTTTGGGATGTTGAAATCACGGTTCCGGTGCTTGGATACATCCGGTGGAGCCTTGCAGTACTCTCCAGGCACGTGCCCACATATTCATAGTATGTGCTATGCTACATAATATGATCCTGCGGAAACAGCTGCTGCAGGGACATAATGGTGTAGGGCCACCAAGCCCGCCACAACTGCCAAGGCAAGCACAGGCACAGGGCGTTCAGCGCCATGAACACACTGTGCCAGCCCCAGTAGGCAGACGGAGGCATACCCAATATGCCTATGCCTTGGCAAAGAGGGAACGTATAGCACATATTCTGACAGCGTAGGCCCCATGGACTGACACCTCCCTACCTGCACACACAGTGAAATGGATGGCACACAAACATGGCCGCCCGTAATGTGTACTGTATGTGCGGTCCCATGTGTGACTCCAACATAGGTAGCACCCAAACACTGCACACCCAACAGCCAGCGGAGCATGGAACGCCAACACCTCAACCGCACGCGGGTCCGACAGCAGACGGCATAGCCGTATGCTGCCACGTTCGGCGCAAGGTGTCTACATATGTACATATGTGCATACACAGATATGGAGATAGATATCATTACACACGTAGAAATATATGTACACATACACAGATATAATGTCCAACAGGTTCAACAGGGAATCACAGGGATGCAAGCTTACAGAGAAGTAAGACGCAAAATCTCTACATAGTAAACATAGTGAACGACAACCCGACTATCCGGGAGGGTGGACAGAGCAGGGAACGCCACCCATGGAAAGGTCAACCCTCCTAAATGCATATTCGCGAGTCGGGATGATCGCCAGGCCACGATACAGTAACAGGACATGTGCGGGTAATATTCTTAGGATATGAGGGCGGAGGTAGACATCGCCGCCTGCGATGTGATCAACGTAGGTACTGTGTGCAACCGTCCCTGCGAAAGCGGCAGTATGTGTGAGGTGAGGGTGTCGTGTGTTCCGCTGTGCGAGTGTAATGTGTGTGCCACTGTAAAATGTGTATGTAGGTAACATGTGACAGGCGGAATGGAATTACATGTGTAGGCATACAGTATAGGAACCACAGGCGTATGTACAGCAGTACCCACAAAGTAGTACTGACAGCTCCTCACTGGCTAGGCGCCTGGCGACGTAAAACGATGCAAAGCGAAAATGTCCCAGAATGTACCACAGGAGTATAGCCAACACGAGATGCAAAGGATGCATGTGCAAACCATGACCGTATGTACGGTGCCGACATGTTAATTTCAACACGATACATCGGCAACGGTACGCAGCAATAGTTATGTACCGCGGAAATATGCATGTGCTACCCTGGCACCGATCGTGGACACGTATCGTCCCGTAAACACCGCTGTGTGTTCTACGAGTGTTAAACAAGCAATCGCCACCCGAATAGGTGGCAACCGGTAGCATACAGGCCATCCCAAGTACAGGACCACAATGACCGTAAATATCCGTGACAAAATGCCAAGGGATAGTCGGCACGTATGAACAGCCGCAGATATACTACCGATGTGACGGAGGAATACATGCAGGAAGCACACAAGCAGGCGGTACCGACACCAGACGACATCAACAAAACCTACACTCCTAGAACAACAGACAGGTAACTTGCAGCTCCCCAGGCAGGGATGGAGCACACACACAAGCATACTGTGTATGTACAAATGCAAGGCCCACAACCCGCACTCACCCACAGCGCGATATACCCCATCGCACATATCAAAGGGATACAAGCCGAAATAGCAGCAAAAACATCCAGGCAGTCAATGACAGCAGCATACCCGCAACATCTCGCGTGGGAAACACTATCAGCAGCGGATGCATACCTGCATCCGTTGTGTACAGGAACACAACAGCTATGTTACACATCAGAATGCAAAACGCCATCGACAGACGCCGCCAGGACATGGACACCCACATGTCGAACATAATACCATACCCAACACACACAATCCACGGCTAACACCACAGCGAAATGTACCTGACGCCACACATAGCGGTCGCAGCCACACATAACATAACACAATACATACCATCCCCACGAAGGTAGTGCAAATAACCAACGGCCAGACGAGGAATGAACCATGCCCTAGTTCCGACGCGTACCGTACGAATGGAGGAGATGCATAGGTGATATGCGCATAAGTACACACCAAGGAACAGCTATTGGTGTGATGAACCCACATGCCGCAGGTGACGACGGATATAAGGAAGACTCCCAGGATATTCAAACTGTATGTTCATACCGAACAAAGACTATATTCCCACACGAGCCGTTCACTTGTTACTAGCGAGATTCTAACGGAATAGGGAAAGCAACACAGGAAAGGTATGTAGAACCCACGAGATGTACTGGTGTGTAATGCACGATATGTATGATGAATCTGCACTGTATGTGAACAGTGTTTGTAAGTAAAGATACCTGTCCATAAAGCAGAGAGTGGTGAAAGGTGGTTATGTAGTGGTAACCCGATGAGCATACCAACTACTGTGGACACCGTGTGCACAGCAGTGGGACATCATGTACACAGCCGGGATAACCCAAGGGCTGGCATAGGGATTTAAAACACAGAACAATGCCACCACCCACGCTGATGCTGGCAGTGGATGTCCAACAATGAAGTGCCACAGCAGGGGATAGGACATGTATGTATAGTGTCACAACACACATGTGTATGGGCATATATCGTCGATGTCATACGTAATGTGTGCACGACGTGCACGTATGCCTTGCAGTAGGGGTGACTATGTCAAGTATGTGTAATGTAAAGCTATCATGATGGATATGTTCAGACATTATACACAGTATCACAGGCATAGCATGCATGATGGAGGTATGGCCTAGTGTTATGTACATTAACAGGATATGTATGGCCTGCACATATGGGACAGAGTAGTAGCAGAATAGCCACCCGAAATGGAAGGAACAGCAAGTAACCATGTCCAAACGATCTGTAGCAGGTGCAATGTGTGCAACAATGACGTCTGGCAGGTCCATGTGTAAACACATGTGCAATATACACAGTAGTGTCACCCCCCCATGGTAGTGTCCACTGAACAGCAAAGGTGGATGTCAACTGCATGTCTACACAGTACTGCCGCTGTGGTGGTCCCATGTGTATGTGTCACCCTATCAGCAAGGGAGCTATCACATGGCCAGTGCCACAGTGTGTCCCTGTGGTATGTGCACAGGACCTATGTTCTACAGCATGGTGTGTGTCTAGTCTGCGGAGGTAACACAGAAGCCCAGGCTAAGCAATGTGGCATGTGTGCACATATGCAGGAGTGCTTCATTCACCCTGCCCACTGCAAACGCCATGTAGGAGTACTACATGCATCAGTAATGCGGAGGACATGGCCCACGGCAGAGTAGAGGACACCCCTGTGTAAGTGGTATGCAGATGGGTACAGATGTGTTCCCCGTCTGTCATCTGCATATGTAAACTGTCTGAGCCTGGTATACATCACGGCATGACTATACCATGACATGTAAAGTTGTAGCCATTGTGGAAGGTACACCTCGAATGTGTTATTGTAACCCTGCCCATGTGTAGATGTGTGTATGGCACAAGTACAAAGGCTATCAATGTCCCAGCAACACACATAGTCCAGATATGTGTGGCCCTGCAGATGTGTACCCACGCCACAGTGGAATATGGCAACCACAGCACCATGTGGGGCATGTGTGTGTACAGCAACCATGTACAATGTGATATGCATGTATAGGGACAGTATCCATGTGATACCCAGTGGATGACTGTCGCTATGCAAAGGTGATGTGTATGCACCATGTATGATGTATCTGACGCAATGACATCTACACGATATATCTGCCATACCGACACCTGTATGGTTATTAGCAGTATGATCTGGTGGAGCTAGAATGCTGCCAGGTATGTAGATGTGGGATATGTAGGCATGGACATTACTCCGTGACAACATGTTGTGTATGTAAGCAAATAGTGAACATGAGGGGCCACATGACTGAGGACTGTGTAATGCCACATGTACCTTACATGTTGTAGGTAGCATGATATGCTTGCACCACTGTGTGACCTGTCCAGCAGTCACATAGCCTAACATCCTGAGACACAGGGTATGATGTGATGGTGGATGTGTACATTGCCACTACCAGAATGTGGAATGGTGCTGAAGGGCAATGTGGGGATAATGTCTGATCTGTTACCCTCTGTACCACACCAACCACCCATGCAATGGTATGACAGGTGGGCAGCATGTGGATGTGGTGTGCTGTGGCACACAGAGGCCCAACAAGGGTGCCAGTAAAGGCATGGAGGTCGCCAATGAGTGTGTGAAGCATGGATGTGAGGATGTGCCCCAGTGCCATACCGAATGGTCCAGTCATGGGTGTACGAATGCAGTCCCACACGTGCAATGCACTACCACCCATGTGTAGTGTGATAGATGCGGTGGGGTGGTGGTCAAGGTACACAACGTCCATGAATGGGCTAGCAGTTAATTCAGTGGGCTGCTGCAGAGACACATAACAACCAGGTTGGCAGGATATAACAGCTAGGGAGATTGGAGGTGACATTGGGACAGTGTCCTAGGACATAACGTGTGCACGGCAGTACCATGTATGTGTCCACAGGGACAATGCGATGTCCATCTATGGAATGGAACCCTGTAGTGAGTGAGAGTGTGTATTATGGGTAGGTATCCCATTGGCTGGCATGTTGTCAACAACATCTCTGTTGGCAATGCCTGGGTGACTGTTGTATGCTACATTGAATGTGGATGTAGTCAAACAACACAGACATACCACCACACTGCGTGAGTGCCCACACTGCAATGTATGGCGGTCATGTGTAGGTAGCTAGCTGTGGAGTATGTGATGGACCACGAGGACCCACTATGACTGTCAAGTGATGCACCACACACATTTGAACATACCCACTGTGGAACAGCCTGCACATGCGCCCATACAGCACATGTGCATGGAACATGAATACCACCGTGGTGTCAGTGAAAAGGCCAGTACCACCATGTCTCTGTGTGGAATAGCATGGTCCCTACCACTGCGTACATGTAGCGGAAGTGCACTGTGATATGTGTCAGCATAGTCATGTATACTGTCCGGCTGACAGGGTGCCATGCCATGAACTACCCCCGTCAGCAGATGTTGGTAGTACCGTCCGTTGAGCACATGTACTGTGTATGCTGCGATGGGTGTGTGTCCAGGGCGTGGATAGCAGGGCAGCGAAGCATATATGTTCATCAACCAGAGGGGGGATGTCCGTAGGTATAGCACACAGACACATGGAGGTATGGTGCATGCCGCGGGTAGTGTAGGTATGGTATGTCTTGTGTAATGTGTCACCCAGCTATGTGTAGTGCATGGCCAAGCATGTGTGGGTACATGGGAGTCCATACTAGGGAAGTGCGTGTCGCTGTCAGCACATGGCAGTAGCAACTGTCCGAGGTGCAATGTACAGTATGATAACACAGCCAGCATGTAACCTGTGGTGTACAGTGTACTCACCGTCGCATGTCACAATGTGTCTAGCGGTCACAAACATGGGTATCTGAACATGGAGTACCTATGATGCATTTGTTGTTGAAAAAACTATAGTATGTGTGTAAATCACTGTGTGATGTGTGATCCACTCACCTGTGTGTGTTGCAGTCCAGGTATGTGCCTGGGAGGTATGATCTGTGTACAATCTGGACTGGCAGGTGTGCTCTGTAGAGCATGGAGGCAGGTCCCAGGCACCGCAGATAAATGTCAGGCATGCCGTACTGTGTGTGCAGTGCTTGTGTACAGCACAGTGGAGGGTGCAAGCATTGTCACACATCACTGCATGCCGTGCCTGCCTGTGAGAGCCCTGCTGGCGACAGACATGTGACACCGCTGCAGAGGCAGCATAGCATGTGAAGATGTACATGTGGGCCCCACACCCTAGGCAGATGTCCGCAGGTCATGTGTGCCACAGTACTGTGGTTGACCACAACTGTCATACTGGACAAATACCACATGCCTGCATAAGTACAGTATGACCATAGTCAGCAGTCACAGTGACAGAGTAGGCCAATGTACAGTATCCCCATGTGCAGACCACTGCCTACTGTACACCTGGCTAGACACACACCCAGAGGGTGAATACACCATTGAGCCATCAGATGTCCCAGTCCACGTAGCCTGTACAATGTCATCACAGGGTGGTCACAATAGCATGTGGTAAGACAGACATGTTGTACCAGGTGATGTGTCATGTGTGCATATGTTGACTTGCACAGACATTCACATGTTTGCAACATACCGGTGCATGATGCATACTGTTACATGATGTGTGGAACTGCACTGTGACCCACAACAGGGCCATCTGACACAGGTGTGTTGTGAATGGTGTAACCCATGTTCCCACAGGATACACACTGCTGCTGTTGGCAGCCATGCTGGTGGCTACCAGTGGTGCATGCAGTGGTCATACAGACATACTGCACACAGTGTTCATGCAGGGATGTCCATTGTTGTGGATGATGTGTTGCTACGTGAAGGTAGGGGTGTGTTGTGAATGTTACACATCCAGATGACACCATCTGGCGCAATCATGGTCGTCGACAGCGTCACACACATCCACAGCAGTCAGAACCCTGTCCTGAGAATGTGTGTCAGTCACCCTTGTACAGTGTGACATATTTGCACATGGCAGAACACCTCACACTGTCATCTAGGATGGCTACGTGATGGCTGGAATGTGCTGTGATAATGTACAATGCTGGTAGCCCAATGAAGTACTTGGAATCACACACAGTACGCCATGGCTGCCATGTAAACCATGCACAACAATGACTGTCTGACAGACACAAACAATGCGTTGACATGTTGAACATGTGCACATGAGAACTCCCAATGAGGTATGTTGCACATATCGATGTACAACTGTCATCTATGGCCATAGCATGGATGCAGACGCACATGCCCCACAGGCAGTACCACGTGATGCAGGTAGGGGGGCATTGCTCGTGTACATGTGACAGTTGCTGTACCGCCACATGTCCCGCATAGCCGTCATGTAGAGGTAGCAGTGGCATGTGACTGATGGACATGCCTGTACATTTGACCATGTCCCACAGGAGATGTGTTACGTGTGTACAACATGTGATGTGCCGACATCAAGCTGTGCAGTGTACGGCCACCAGTGTACCTGTGTGACTTGTTCTGCGATGGGTGCAAAGGCACATAGTACTGCATTGCATGCCCACAAGCCCCACACAGGTGCATAGCCTGAACATACAATACAAAGAGGGTGTGGGATGATAGCAACCCACAAGAGGATATGGGTACGGGTGGCAACCCACTACCACATGTGCGGGTATGGTGTGCTTGTCTATGACAGATTAGCACCTGAGAAGCTAGCGGTACAGCAGTACAGGGTTGCATGCAGATATGTTCAACAATATCCCTGTGTGTCCCACCACTGGCCCGTGGATAGACAGACACCAACAAAATGTGCAGATATGATATGTGCACAGCACATCACTGATGCCTACTGTAGAACAGGCTTACTGTGTAGACATGTGCACAGTAGGTCTGCGCCAGCCGCACTCAAACACGTTATGTGCCGAACCACACCAATAGTCCAGGCCATGCCACAGACGGATGTGCATGCATCTGTGTATGTACATCTGTGAATGTCTACGGCATAGCAGTATAGCTGTGTCACTGTTGTGAACAACATAATGAATGGGTTGTATGTGTGAGGGGTGCGTCATACGTGTATGGTCAGATCGACAATACCATCAGTGCCCCTGCTATGTGAACATCCCTGTCCCCATACATGGATACCTATGCTGTCCCCCA